>NC_133617.1:77067880-77350380 GCF_048593235.1 Sminthopsis crassicaudata | reverse complement strand
GGTTTGTATGAGAGAGATCCTTTTCCATCTTTCACATCTTGAAACTGATCCATCCTAAATTTCCATGGTTTTTCCTAACAACTTTTTAGTCTCATTGACATATGGCTTATCCTGAAAGAAAATGTTATTTGGAAACCAGAAGTTAGACTAATTAAGACTTTAAAAGCACTTTCTAAACCTTGTGTCAAAAAGCTTTTTAACATTGCAGAAAACCTTTAACAAAATTTGTCAGCATATCGATTGTTCTTATATGTCATATTGTAGTCATTTTCCTTGGCTTTGGTAGGCTTATTTAGCATTAGTTTTGTGGGCCTATATTTGTTGTTAGGAGAAAAGATTCTATAAATGGAAATTAAAATGTCATCTTTAACATCATAGACAGTGTTGCGAGAATAAAACTAGTCTGTTAAAAACCCTTTCAATTATAAAACTAAAAATAGTGTGGAGAAAATAGGATTTCTTCAGTATTAGGATCTTACACTTGTGTGTTTCTCACTAAGAATAAATTTATTCTTATGGCCCAAACCTAGTATCATCATAAACATTCATGAAATGTTTAGAATAATGACTTAAAAACTTGAATGAAGGATTATGTAAATAAGCTGTTTGGACTGATCTTGCTAATCTTGTCATTTTTCCTGCCAGTCTCTGGGTCATATGGACAGCTTAATTTCTCTTAGCATTTGTAGTATTGTGACAGACTAAAAGATTAAGCACATATTCAAAAATTAGAGATTTAAAATACTAAATCTTGGGGAAGACACATAATTTACATTATAAAATAGTTTTGAGATGCATTTAAAGATATTTGCTTGTCTTATTTAATATGGAATGCTTTCAATTACTATGCTGTATGTGGGTCTGGAGTCCAGAAGACTTATCTTCATGAGTTTAAATCTGACCTCAGACACCTTTAGCTATGTGTCTTGGACAAGCCACTCAACCCCAACATTGCCTCAATTTTTCCTTCTTTTTTAAATGGGCTAAAGAAGGAAATGGGCAACTACTCTAGTCTTCGTAAAGAGAACCATAAATGGGGTTTCAGAGTCATTTGTTACTAAAAAACAACAGAGAGCAATGTTACATCCATATTTGTTATCACCAACAGACTTCTTGTTACCTTGTAGTATAATGAGTAGAACTTGATTGATTACTTAGTTTTAGCATGTTTCAGTGTAGTGTATATATCTGTGATTAGTCAGAAATTTATTAAGTGTCTGCTATATGCCAGCCACTGTGCTAAGTTCTGGGAATACAAAAAAAGATAGTCCCTGCCCTGGAGAACCTTGTGATCTAATGAGGGAAATACTACAAATTGTTGTGTTCAAATAAGCTACATAAGGAAATAAAAAATGATTGACAGAGGGAAGGCATAAGATGTGTTGGTCTTTGACTATGTTAACACTATCTGTTTGGGGGGAAGTTGTAGTTCATTTCTGTAGACATGACTCAGTAGGCTATCCTAGGCTATCCCAGATGCTGAAGATATATGTTTAATAAATACTAAAGGATAATTAGATAAGCTCTGGGTGGAAAGACTGATGTCACACACACACACACACACACACACACACACAATTCAATAAAGCATCCATCCCCCTATTTAAAGACTCATTGAAATAATCAGTATACAATTTAACTTAAAAGTAATCATAGAATGTCCCTTAGAGTTAGTTAATTTAATTTAACTTTAATTTATTTTCCCCAGTTTATACATTAAAAAATACAACTTTTTTGTTATATATCTCCATTTATTTTTTTAAGAAACATTTCCTTATGAATTATATTGGGAGAGAACAAGCAGAACAAAAGGGAAAAACTGTAAGAAGAAAAGAAATAGAAGGAAAAGAGGGGAAAAAGTGAACATAGTCTGTTAGATTCTTACTAAGTGCTAAGTCCGTACTTAACAATTCTCTAGTTCACACCTTTGGTTCAGGCCTTTAAGGGGAGATTACCCCTTTGAACTTCTGAGAAGGAATTTACATATGAAAGGAGTTTATACAACCTTTAAAAAGAGCAAGTTCATTGGTTGAAGTATTTTTCCCACAAGCCCCTGAGTTATCCCACACCCATTCTCTGGGTGGATAAAAGAGGCAGCATTGGGTCTGGAGTGAGTCGAGTCTGGGACAGAGTTGGGATGGCAGTCTTGAAGGAGAGAGTCTGACTAGGAGATTGAGTTTAGACGGTGGTCTGGAAGGAGAGTCTGGCCGGAGGCTCCAGAAGCTTCCTAAGAAACCTGCTCACAGAGAAAAAGATTTTACAGAAAAGAGATCTCCCAGAGAAGGATTATAATTGAAGAGACAACAGGACCTTTACAATAGTCCATATTGATTTACATTCAGACTCCGTAGTCTCTCTCTCCTTGGTTGTAGATGGCATTTTTATTTAAAGTTTATTGGGATTGCCTTGAATCACTGAATCACTAAGAAGAATCAAGTTTGTCATAGTTGATCTTCACACAAATCTTGTTGAATGTATTCTTGGTTCTGCTTCTTTTGCTCAGCATCAGTTCATGTAAATCTTTCCAGGTCTTTATAAAATCAATTGTTATTTTTCATAGAACAGTAATATTCCATTACTTTCATATACCATAACTTATTCTGCTATTCCCCAATTGATTGCATCTACTCATTTTCCAATTTTTTGTTACCACAAAAAGAGCTGCTGCTACAAACATTTTTGCACATGTGGGTCCTTTTCCCTCCTTTATGATTTCCTTGGGATACAGACTAGTAGTGGCACTGCTAGATCAAAGAGTGTGCACAGTTTTGTAACCCTTTGGGCATATTTCCAAATTAGAGCTAGTTATTTTATCAACAAATGTACTGTTATGGTGTAAAGCATCCTAGGAGTTTGTAGACAGCTGGAGAAAATTAGGGCCCTTGGTGATTTTTTTTCCCCCTTGATTTTAGTCATCAACTGCTTTGAAAATGAAAAATGTAATTGTTCTTTTTACCTCTTTCCACATTTCCACATTGTCCTAAGGAAATATGTTCCCTGAAAAAAAGGATCTTTGAACCTATTTAATGACTTAGGTGTCCCAATTTTATATACATAATTTTATTCAAATAATTTTTATACGATTCTTAAGATTTAGAGTTAGAAGGCAACTTATTGTCATAGAATATCAGGATCATGGAGTTAGAGCTGGAATTAATCTCAGAGACCAACTGGTCCAGCCTCTCTCTTTTAATTTTTTAAAATTTTAATAATTTTTATTTACCAGATATATGCATGGGTAATTTTACAACATTGACAATTGCCAAACCTTTTGTTCTAATTTTTCCTCCATCCCCTCCCCCCTAGATGGCAGGTTGACCAATACATGTTAAATATGTTAAAGTATAAATTAAATACAATATATGTATACATGTCTAAACAGTCTTTTTGCTGTGCAAAAAGAATCAGACTTTGAAATAGTGTACAATTACCCTGTGAAAGAAATCCAAAATGCAGTCGGACAAAATGAGAGGGATTGGGAATTCTATGTAGTGGTTCATAATCATCTCCCAGAGTTCTTTCTCGCTGGGAGTAGCTAGTTCAGTTCATTACTGCTCTATTGGAACTGATTTGGTTCATCTCATTGTTGGAGAGGGTCTTGTCCATCAGAATTGATCATCATATAGTATTGTTGTTGAAGTATATAATGATCTCCTGATCCTGCTCATTTCACTCAGCATTAGTTCATGTAAGTCTCTCCAGGCCTTTCTGAAATCATTCTGTTGGTCATTTCTTACAGAACAATAATATTCCATAATATTTATATACCATAATTTATTCAGCCATTCTCCAATTGATGGGCCTCCACCAGCCTCTCTTTTTTACAGATAAGTAATTTCTATAATGGTTTAGTGATTTGCGCAAGATCAGTATCAAAGAACTTCTTTCTAAAAGAAAAAGATGAAGTGGGGGAAAAAATTAAAAAAACAAATCAACATGTTGAAAAAATCTCCAAAACATAACAATTTTTCTTTTTTTTTTTTCCTAAGCCTTTCTCCAATTTCTTTTTCTTATTGTTAAGGCTAGTATTTCTAGTCTACTATTGAATTATAATAGTGATAATGGACATCTTTGTTTTACTTTACTTGTTGGAGAAGCTTCTAGTTTATCCCTATTACCCATAATACTTGTTCTTCACTTTAGATTGATACAACATATCAATTTAAAGATTTTTGTTTTAGAAAAACTGCATTTATTCCTGTTTTCTAATGTTTTATAATAGGAATGTGATCTGGTTATATTTATGTAGGTTTAAGAGTGGTATGTTGAGATTCCCTAGTTCTCTTATAATTTTATTTTAAATTTCCTGAAATAGCTTATTTAAATTACATAGATTTAAATGTTATGTCGTAAGAGAGAAAGTGGACAATTTTGATTACCTAAAAAAGTTGTAAATTGTGTATAAGTAAAGCTAATTCAGCTAAAATGAAAGGAAAAGCAATAATTTGGTGGAGGGAGTGAGGAAAATTTGCTCATTTCTAGATTTTATAGGGAACTGAGTCAGATTTATAAGAATAAGAATTGTTCTTCCGGTGATAAATTACCAAAGAATATGAATTGACAGTTTTCAGAGAAAGATATTTAGATTTATAAATAACCCTATAAAAATTGCCAAGCTAGAATTGATTGGCAACAGTTCTGAAATGCATAATGATCTATCTTAGAGGGGATATGGATGGGAGTGTGTGTGAAAGAAAGTAGAGTTAAGGATGACACCTAGATTGTGAGCCTGGTAAAGAAGGTACCGAGAGATGATAGTGCCCCTGAGAGTCATAGGAAAGTTTGAAAGAGGAAAGGTCTTGGAGAGAAAACCAGTGAGTTCTGGATATATTTAAGATGTCTTTGGTATATCCACTTCATGATGCCCAGTAAATACTTGGAGAGGTCATAAGAGAGTGTTAGAACTAGAAAAAAGAGCTGAGAATCATTAGTATAGAGAAGATTATTGAATCCATGGATACTCTTGAAATCACCAAGTAAAATTAGAGAGAAGAGAAGAAGGCCCAAGACTCCTGTTTAGTGACATGACCTAGATGAAGATCCCATAAAGAATATTAGCAGGAGAACCAGGTAAGGGCAGAGTTATTCAAAGCTAGAGAGTAAAGAGAGTAGCAATGATAAGAAGGTGATCCACAATCTCAGTGGCTGAAGAGAAGTTGAAAAAAAGAAAAAAGGAATATAAACCGAGAAAAGACTAGTCAATTTGGTGATTAAGAAATGCTGGGTAATTTTGATAAAGCAGTTTCAGTGGAATGATGAGATCAGAAACCATACTGTAAAGTATTAATCGGTCAGAGGAAAGAAAGTAGGGCAACCTATTGTGGTTGGTTTTTTAAGTAGAAATGGAAGGAGAATATAGTGTGGTAGCTATTAGAGATGGACAGGTCAAGTGGGTTTTTTTTGAGAATAGACAAGACATGTATTTATACAAAATAAGGCGTTCTGTCAGTAGGAAGAGATTGAACATTAGTGCAAGCTTGAGAATGAGAGAAGGGCCAGTCTGCTGGAGAAGACAAGATGGAATGGAACAGTATTTGCATGGGAGGGTTTGCCTTGGCAAAGAGAAGGGCCACTTCTTTATATGAGAAAGAAGTGTAGGAGGAGATAGTGGCAGAAGGCATCCAAGTTATGCAAGTTGAGGAGGAGTAGAGAAAAAGGAGGTCTTAGCAAATGCTCTCAATTTTTTCAGTGAAATTTGAGCAACATTCTCACTAAGAGAGTGATAGAAGCAAGAGTCATGGAGATGTTGTATTTTATAGACCCATATTTCTAGAAAATTGGCAACAGATGATTTTGAAAATGTGATCCAAGGATACAGAATTAATTTTTTTCCATGAGAAATGTGGGAGTAATAGTTCCCCTCACACTCACCTGTGTTGAAACGTCTGTTTATAGTAATATAGTTTCTATAATATTAAAACGTTATGTAACCATGGATGTTTGATAGAGCTACTATACAAATAGATTTAAAATATTCTGATGCCTTCAATATTGTCCAATTTAATTCAATTTGTAGCCAAGGTCTACAAAATATATATAACAAAATAATTATATCAGTTGACCTAAAAATACAATATGTATGTATGTGTTTACTCTTAAAAATCTGCCTTTTAACTGTTTATTTGGAAATATACAAGAATTTGAAGTACAAAGACTTCTGCCACAAAAACCATTTCACAGTATTTTCATGTCTCATCTGAGTGTTAGAAGATAGGGTGAAAAACACATTAGTAAACCTCATTCAGAGAGCTAGAAAATAAAAACAGGTGATGTCTGTGTGAGGGAAAGAGGGGAATAAGGAAGGGAGAGAGAGTCCTCAGCATGCTGAGGACCAGTTTTAATGCCATTTGCCTTATTATTAATGTCAAAAACTCCTTGTATTTTTTTTCACAAATTTACTCTTATTGGGGCAGCTAGGTGGTGCAGTGCATAGAGCACCAGCCCTGAATTCAGGAGGACCTGAGTTCAAATTTGGTCTCAGACACTTAGCACTTCCTAGCTGTGTGACCCTGGGCAAGTCACTTAACCCCAGCCTCAAGGGGGAAAACAACAACAACAACAACAACAAATTTACTTATTATATTAATGGATGCTTCTACATCAGAATCAGCCTGAGCAGAACTTTTAATAAATTCTTGTTTTCAGGTAAAAGTTTCTTCTTTTTTAATTTGTAGATTCTAAATCACTTTTAATTTTAATAAGCATAATGACCATATTTGAATTATCCTAAGCATTTTTTCTTGTTAAATAATTGAGTTTATACAATAGTAAAACTGCTGCTGTACCTTTGTAATATGATCTTGTAATGGAATGGAAAAACTCCTGCTCTATTGTATCTCATATTTGAAGCATAATCACTTTTTCATCAATAGTTATTGAACCACCAAATTTTGTACTACTAGTAAGGTATACATTGACTGAAACCTCTTATTTGTAAGCTGTAGCGTAAACTCACCTGTCAGTAGTGATGGTATATTTAAAGAGATAGACTTAAGCCATGTGAATGGCTTCTACATGTTCCCTGCCTATCTCTTCTTCCATTTCCATCTCTCATTTCTTGAAGCTGTAACTTCAATCCAGCCAGCCCACCTTCTCATAAGAGTTGCCCAGAAACCAAAAGCCAGCAAAGTTAAGACAAACCCACCAAGCCTACCCACTGTGGCCCTTCTATTGTGCCCTGCCTTTAATCTACTCATTCGGTTTTAAACTCTATGAGGTCTAGCTTTTGAACTCATTCAATTGAAATTGTTTTCTACAGAGTAACCATTGAGCAAATTTAATGGTCTTTTGTTATTTCTCATCTTTCTTGACTTTTCTCTATCATTTTTTTGGTTGATCATTCTTTTTTCTAGTATAGACCCTTTTTAGATTTGAATGAAACTGTATTCTTTTGATTCTCCTCTTTTCACTATTCTTCACTCTTATTTTGCTAAATCTTCTTTTAAGCCATACTCACTAATCATGGATGCTCCTATCCATCCTCCCAAGTCTGATTGTCCTTCATCCTCTTCTCTTCTCCCTTTGTATTATCTTACTTCACTGAAGAGTTACTTGATCATTGTTTGAGAATTTTTATTTCTTTCAAAGTTGTTTTTTCTTGACTTTGTTGTTTTTCTACACATTGTTTTATTGGTTCTGCTCACTTGACATTTAATGTTTGTATTACCCAGGAGACTCTGGAAACTCTTATTTCATGATTTCTCTTACATTAGTGATATCTTAATCATCAATTTTATCAATTCCTGGGAATTCAGTAATCATCTTCCTACAGATCTTAGATTTGTAAACAACATTTTAATCTCTTGAACTGAATGTCTTTTGAACACTTGAAACTCACTGTCTAAAACAACTTATCTTTCTCCCCAAATCCTTATCCCTCCTGAACTTCTCTATATTAATGTTGAACACACCACCATTATCTCTGTCCCACAACCTCACCTATCATCCTTTATTCTTCACTCCCACTCACCTGACCCATCTACTCTTACTGTTTTGATCTTCACAGTTTCTTCCATATATATCCCCCTTTTCTCCAATTATACAACTACCATATTGAAACAGACTCTTATAACCCTGCTTGTTTTTTTTAATATACCCCAAAGAAGAGAACAATTTAAAAATATCTATAAACAAAACCTTAACAAAAAACAAAGTTTGAACAAAAACTCAATCAGAATTCCTAGGAAATATGAAGCAAGAGAGTCTTGAGGAAAAGAAACAAGAACTATGAAAGGAAGACTAGGAGAAAAGAACTGACAGCTTAACATGGTTTTGCAAAGCAACAAACTCCTGGAAAATTAGAATGGTCCAAATAGAAGATAAATAACTACTTGAGACAATAAGAAATATTAAGATAAAGACAAGAAAAAGTAGAATAGCATTTTATGCCATTATTAGGAGTTTCCCCTCCAATTATGTATCCATAAATCTAACAACTTAAGTGAAATGTATGACTATTTATGAAAATATAAATTACCCAGATTAACAGGAGAGGAAATAAAATGCTTAATGCTGTCTTAGAAAAATAAATTGAATAAGCCACAAGTGAGTTCCCTGAGGAAAATTCTCCAAACCTACGTGCATTCACACGTGAATTCTGCCAATTTTTTTTAAGCTTTTTATTTTCAAAACATATGCATGGACAATTTTTTAACATGGATCCTTGAAAAACTTTGTGTTCCCTTCCTTCCCCCTAGCCCTCCCCTAGAGGGCAAGTAATACAATATATACAATATATATTTTTGTCATAAAAGAATTTGCTAGAACTCCTTTACTATATTTCCAAATAGTTTATATGTTAAGGGAATTAATTGTTCTTTAAAAATTTGATAGAATTGTTGGTGGAGTTGTAACCTGATCTAATAATTCTGGAGAGCATTTTGGAATTATGCTCAAAAAGTTATCACACTGTGCATACCCTTTGACCCAGTGGTGTTTCTACTGGGTTTCTATCCCAAAGAGATCTTAAATGAGGGAAAGGGACCCATATGTGCAAAAATGTTTGTGGCAGCCCTTTTTGTAGTAGCTAGAAACTGGAAACTGAATGGATGCCCATCAGTTGGAGATGGTTGAATAACTGATGGTATGTGAATATATTTTATGACAAAAAATATGCATTGATACCTAACTAGGAAGGGACAAAATAGAGACCAATTTCCTTAGTGAATATTTATGCAGAAATTTGAAATAAAAAATATTAGCTGGGAAATTACAATAATATAATCACAAAGATCATGCACAATGCCACATACATGTAACCTTTAAGGGGAGACACCAGTCTCCTTCTGAAGCTGGCACTTGAGCTGAGTCTTTAAGGAAATAAAGATTTCCAAAGTTTGGTATGAGGAGGGAGAATCCTCTAGGCTTTGAGGACAATCCAATGTAAGAACATATACATGTGTGACCTAATGTTATGTGTGAGTAGTAACATCAAGGAGAACATTATGGTTGGATTATAGGGTGAGTAGATGGAGGGAAATGGGAAAGATATAAAGGGACCAGATTATGAAAAGCTTTAAATATCAGAAAGAGTTCATATTTGTTCCTAGTGATTATAGAAAACCAACAGTTTATTAATGTGTTTGTGTGTTTTCAGGGAAGGTGATATTCAGACTAATACTTTGGAGGTTATGTGAAGGATGAATTGGAAAGGGGAGAAGCATGAGAGAGAGTGAAATTAGGAAGCTCTTGAAATAGTCTAAGCAAACTGTGATGAGAGACCCTGAATGAGGGTGCTGGAAAAGGTTGTAGATTTAGAAATAGGATCTGGCAATTTATTAGATAAATGAAGAATGAAGTGTCAAAGGTAAACACTAAGTTTGGAAATGTGTGTGACTAGAAGTTCAGAAGAGAAGAAAGTTTAACGGGAAAGAGTGATTTCTCTTTTGGACATTGAAATGCCATGAGAAATCCAATTCAGAATGTGCAAGTCTATTGATGATGTAGAAACTAGAGATCAAGAGAGAAAGCTCAGAGCTAGATAAACTTTAAAGATGGATAGATTAATGGAAGGGCAGATATATATATATATCTGGGAATCATCTGCATAGAAGTAATAATATATATCCTATATCCTCAACTAAATACTAAATCATGATAACTGAAGGAGCAATAGGTCATAGCTGTGTATAATAATTCTAATATCTCATGCGTTGTCTTGTACAAAATGGATGCTCACTGATTATTGTACACTATGATCCTACTCCTAAAAATTTTATTATTCTCATAGCTTAAGACAGCAGTCTGGAACCTTGAGATATCTTCATAGACTTGCCAGTGATTAGTGGTGTGAATTTATATGATCTTTGAGTTACTTATAGAAAATTAATAACAAATTCAGTTTTTATATATTATTAGTGTTGGCTGCTTTAGAAAAATAATAGCAGATAGATGAATTAGTATTGTAAAAGGCTTTTAGTGCCATAGAACAATGACTTTAAAAGTATTGAAAACATTAATTATGAAGAATAAAGACTTACATAGTTCTTTGAGTTCAACAGATGAAAGTCTGAGTATTGGTTAATATATTTTTACAAGAGCATCATCATTTTATAAGATTTAATTAAATGTTTTACAAATGTTCTTTCAGCAGGAGACTGAGGCTAGTCAGTTTCCTTTTGCTTCATGATCATACATACTAAATGTTTCTTGAGTTAAACTGTATTTATATTTCCTAATGAAGACTCAGATTGATGTGCTTTGTGATTTTATATATTTCTTTGTGCAGCTGGTTCTTTTTGTAAGCTTCAGCTGCTCTATGGGATGATTTTGGCAGCTGTTGATTGCCAGTTGTCCCTTGTTTAAGGTATGTCTAGATTGGCAGTATTTAAACCAATCAGGAAATGCCAGAGCATGTAGAAGGGGAAATGTTTCTGTTTAATAAGACTCAAAACCAAACAAAAACAGCAAAAGTCATTAAAGCAAATCCATTCAAGCAGAGCACTGACCAACTTGTGTATCTATCCTCTAGGTGACATCATTTCTAGAGTACCTACTTTACCCCTCATTATCATTCTTTTTTTCATTGTTTTTTACTATTTTTGTTGCACTAAAAGCCCAGGAGATGAGTTGATGATGACTTAAGCATATGAACCCATGTGAACAGAGCTTAATTTGTGGCTCAGGAAGGCTTCTAACTAGAATCTCAACTCTTCCTCCTTCTCCCAAAAGATGTAAGCTGCCTGATCTTTGTAAACATGATAATCTTGGTTCATCTCTTTGGCCTAGTCAGCACACTTAGCCTAGTTTTCTGTCACTCAGCATTTTAGTGGATCAGGACCCAGCTTTGGTTAAAACTTAAGTTCAAGTTCATCTGACACATACAGTGTGATCTTGAGCAAATCATTTAATCTGTTGCACCTTCAACTTCCCAAAACTGTGTATCTATATAAACATAGTTACTTTATCTATATAGTTTGGATGAGTTCTTTATACCAATGAAATCAGTTCTAAAACAAAAAATAGGATTAATGGGATAATTTGGGGGAGAATAAGACCAAACATCATATGGTGCAAACTTAATAAAGCAAACCTGTTTTAATAATAACTAACATTTATATAGTACTTATAGGCACAAAATATATACACATACTGTACAGTTACTTTATCTTCACAACAATCCTGAGAGAGGGGAGGGACTAGTATTATCTTCATTCTACAGATTAGGAAACTGGCAAACTGAGGTTAAGTAACTTGTCTGAACAAGTTCCTGCAGCTAGTAAGTGTCAGGCCAGATTTTAACTGAAGTCTTTCTGGCTCCAGGCCCAGCGCTGTATCCACTATCTTACCTAATTACCCCTTCCTCTCTTTCTAAGAGATAGATTTTCCAGAATTGAATGCTTAAAACATATTATTTGGGCCTCATCTTGCAGAGACCAGATGCTAAGTGAGACATACCACAAATTCACAGGAAAAGAAAGCAACAAAGTGGTGGTTGTTGTGCTTTGTTCTTGAAGAGGACCAAAATGACATCACTATTAGAGTAGAGTTACAATGTGTCTGACAGTGGCTGATCAGACCAATACGAGCTTAGAATGCTCTGCCACAGGTCAGATACAAAGTGGGGGAGATATTTCCCAGGATGATGACTCTAGAGCTGGGCCGGATGCAGGATTGTATTACCACTTCCAGAGCTCTTGGGTTTTCTTCCTCTTTGGTTGCAGTTGGTATTGGTATTGATGAGAAAAGTAGTCCTGACTGCAGGGCCAGTGATCTGGAGCTCTGTTCTCTTCCCACAGCTCTTGGGCTGAGAGAGTTGGGCTGTCTCCATTGAGGTCTAAAGAAAGGGAGGTGTTAATCATGATGGTGGCAATGGCTTGACTGCTCCGGCACATGCCGCCTCCTCTTTTTCTCCGGATACTTCTTCTTCTGATCTTACCTAATATGCATTCTCTTTTTGGTGTTTTCCTTTTCAGGCTAGAATGGGTGGAAATCATCGAGCCTCGAACACGAGAACGCATGTATGCCAATCTCATCACAGGCGAGTGTGTATGGGACCCACCTGCTGGCGTGCGGATTAAGCGTACCAATGAGAACCAGTGGTGGGAACTTTTTGATCCAAACACATCTCGTTTTTATTATTATAATGCCACCACTCAGAGAACTGTATGGCACCGGCCACAAAACTGTGACATCATCCCTCTTGCCAAGCTTCAGACCTTGAAGCAGAATACAGAATCCCCAAGGGCTTCAACAGAGAATAGCCCTGGACGCAGTAGCAATGTCAGTCGAGAGGGCAGCACCAGCTCTTCCCTGGAACAAGAGCTAGAAGCTAGCGAGAAGGCTCAGGAACAACAGGCCCGAGCCAATCGACAGTCAACCCAATTTACTGCAGTAAAAGAAGAGAATGAGAGGTAAGACGGGAGTAAACCAGAGAAGGTGCTAGTAGTTTGTCTTCTTTCCCAACTGAGATTTTTTAGGAGAATTTTCTAGCTTTTGTTTTAGCAGAGAATGAGATAGCCTGTCATGACTGCTCACAGAGTGCCTTCAAGCTATTTCTCCTTTTGCTCTTATTTAATACAAGATACTTATGTTAAGGGAAGTGGAAGATTAAGTTTCTCCAGGGTTATTGTTATGCTTTTGATAAATAAATAAATACATAGATACATAAATAAACAAACAAATAAATTTAATTCATTAAATATTTCTCTATTACATATTAAAAATTTAACATTCATTTTTTTTTAATTTTGAGTTCCAAATTCTCTTTCTCCTTCCACCCCTCACCTATCTCACTTGATGGCAAGCAATATAATGTTGATTCTGCATGCAGTTATACAAAACATATATCCATATTACTTGCTCTTCATTCTTGATGTGACTTCCCTCTTTGCAAGTATGTTTCTATGTAAAAAGTTTTGGGAGGATGAAGATGGTTACTATTTTCAGTTACTTAAAGGGCTTTCAAAAGTTAGACAGATGAAACTTTTTTATTCTTGGTCTTTCAGAACAGAAATAGAAGCAAAAGATGAAAAATGTGGAGAGTTACATTTTATGTCAATGTGAACAAAGACTCTCTATTCTAAAGCTATCCAGAAGTGTGGATTGGACTTATTTCTATGCTTCCCAACATCTCCACCCCACCTCCCTTTAAAAAAAAAAAAAAACAAAAAACAACCTTCTCATAAGAAATATAGAAGAATAGGTTAGATTAGATGTCTCCTGAAATACTTTCAAGCCTTTATAATCATTGAGGTTGAGAAGCTGGATTGATAAATTTTCATAGTGTTGAACCTTCTGCTGCCTTTCCCAGAAACTTTTGTATCTCTGTTTGTCTTCTCAGTTAGTTGTAAATTGCATTAGTGATCATGGAGTCACAGAGGTGTGTATGATAACTTTGAAAATTAAGAAGTCTGTAAAGTGTTCCTTTTAAAAATATATATATATTTTAATAGTTTTTATTTACCAGATATGTGCATGGGTAATTTTACAACATTGACAATTGCCAAACCTTTTGTTCTAATTTTTCCCCTCCTCCCCCCCCATATAGCAGGTTGACCAATACATATTAAATATGTTAAAGTATAAATTAAAAACAATATATGTATACATGTCCAAACAGTTGTTTTGCTTTACAAAAAGAATCAGACTTTGAAATAGTGTACAATTTGCCTGTGAAGGAAATCCAAAATGCAGGCGGACAAAATTAGAGGGATTGGAAATTCTATATAGTGGTTCATAGTTTATCTCCCAGAGTTCTTTCGCTGGGTGTAGCTGGTTCAGTTCATTATTGTTCTATTGGAACTGATTTGGTTCATCTCATTGTTGAAAATGGCCACATCCATCAGAATTGATCATCATATAGTATTGTTGAAGTATACAACGATCTCCTGATCCTGCTCATTTCACTCAGCATCAGTTCATGTAAGTCTCTCCGAGCCTCTCTGTAATCATCCTGCTGATCATTTCTTATGCAACAATAATATTTCATAATATTCATATACCACAATTTATTCAGCCATTCTCCAATTGATGGGCATCCATGTAGTTTCCAGTTTCTGGCCACCACAAAGAGGGCTGCCACAAACATTCTTGCACATACAGGTCCCTTTCCTTTCTTTAAGAGCACTGCTGGATCAAAGGGTATGCACAGTTTGACAACTTTTTGAGCATAGTTCCAAATTGCTCTCCAGAATGACGATGTATCTCAATTCTACCAACAACGTATCAGTGTCCCTGTTTTCCCACATCCCCTCCAATGTAAAGTGTTCTCAAGTGTTAATTTCTACTTTTCTCAGTCTGACTTTGCTTCTCATAAGCTTCCAGAGGCTTAGTTTTTGAGAGTAAGAACTCTGGGCCTACCTTTGTAGTGACTGCTTACTCTAGGTTTCCATAGAAAGCTGAAGGAAGCTAGAATTAAGTCTCAGGTAAGGCTGTAGGTATATAATATGGGTATAGAGAACAAGAATGAGGGCTCTCTTCCCTATACTCAAACTGGGTACTGGCTTTATATAAATGTACCTATGCATAATCTACCTACTAATCTTATCTTCAGGCATGGCTTTAAGTGCCTCAGATGCTTATTTAGTTCCAGAAAAGCTAGATGACCAGTTAGTGTCTACAAGTGACTTCTCCAGAAATCACAATGTTTTGGTTCCCTGACTTGTTATCATTCAGCAAGGGATATCTCTAGAATTTTGTCAAAGATATTAGAAAGTTCAAGAAGTTCTGATTAAGCTAAACTCTCCATATGGGTAGCTGACATCCACTTGTTGAGAGCATAAGTGACTGCTCCTTGTGGGTTGTTACCCATGTGACTTTAGAATGTGTTGCAAAAGGCAACAGAAAACAAATGAGAGTCAACATGAAAGAGCTGGCCCTTGTCAGCTGCTTCCTTCTTTCTCTCCTTAGATGGAAATTCCATCTGAGAAACCCTGGCTTTGCAAACAGCTGGAGAGTTGTTGGTTTTGTAGTTGACACTACTCTCTGAACTTTCAGCTTGGCAGGCTGCAATCTTTGTTTCCATTATTGATGTAGCTAACCAACCCCTCCTAGTCATATCAGTGGCTGCATTCCTTTCAGTCTCATATCAGAAATATAGTGACAAGTGGCCAGGAGCAGCTGTCCATTTTGATGTTTTGTTAGGAGGAGAGGAAGTGGTGTGGTGTATAGCAGAGGGAACAGTAAAGTAGGAGAAATCAAGGGACCTGGGATATAAGCAATTAATTAACCAGAGCTAAAAGAACCTTAGATCCCATCCAGTGAAGGAAATCACAGCCTAAATTTGAGAGAGAGAGAAGCAGAGGGGGTGGGGGGGAGCAGAGGCAGAGAGAGAGAGATTTTCCCCATCCAGATCACACCAATTTTTAGGGCAGACTAGAAAACAAATCTAGGTTTCCTAATCAGAATTTCCACCTTAATTTATTTCTCTATAAAAAAGATCTACTAAAATTTTTTTTAAAAATCAGGCTTCAGTTTGATTCAGTTCAATACATATTTTGTTTGATATCTCCTATCTGCAAGATAACTCTTCTAGGTCCTCAAGGAGAGGAGCTTATATTTTTCCAGGTTGGAGGGCTTCAACATATATATTGATAAAGATTAAGTAGGTATAAAAGTGATAGAAAAATCAAGTTATAAAAAAATTTTTTAAATTTATTTTCTGTCACTGGAATTTCCATATAATCCTTTTTTCCCCTCAAACCAAATTGCATACTCTTATAATTAAAGGATGAAGAGGAAAGGGGGTGAGGAATTTAGCAATACTAACCAACACATTGACCAAGTTTAATGGTATATGCAATGTTTACAATCATTCCTCCACCTTTTCAAAGAAGAAAAGGAAGTTCATTTTCTTCATCTCTTCTTTAGGAAATAGTTTGTCTTCAGAGTAATTTTGAGAAGGAGAAAATGTTAACAACTGAGGGGAACAGGAAAAGCTTTGTGAATTGTAATACATAATTAATATGAATTGGTTCTATCATTTTAAAAAGCAATTTGGAAATCTAAGAAAAGTGACTACAGTTCTCATGCCTTTTGGGACCCAATTATCCCAGGCCTAGACATTTTATCTCAAAGAGATAAAAAGAAAGGCTCCCATGTATACAAAAATATTTGAAAAAGCACTTTGGTAGTAGCAAAAAAGTAGAAAATTATTGATTTCCATTGACTAATGATAGCTCAACAAATAATGATACAGTATATGAATACAATCAGATGTGCTGTAAATGTTTAACATTGGCTCTCCAGGAAAAAGATGGTGTACACATGATATAACATATTGAAATATAGGTGTTAGACATTTTTTTCTTAAAACCAGTTTGTTTATCCCTAGAGAATGAACTAAAAAACTAGTTAAAAGTTTTTAAAGTTACAAGATTTAAATAAGCTTATATAAATCAACATTTTTTGTACTGTCAACAAATCTAAGCAGGAAGAAATAGAAAAATTCCATTCAAAATAAATGCACATAGTGTGAAATACTCAGGAATCTTCTTGAAAAGACAAATTTGTTGCCAGGGACTGTATGAACACAATTACAAAATATTTTTGCACACATAAAGACATTTAAACAATTGGAAAAATATTAATTGCTCATAGGTAAGCCAACTCCATATAAGAAAAATAATTCCCTCTAGATTTAGTTAGTGCCATATCAGTCATCTTATCAAAAATTATTTTGTAGAGCTAAAAAAAATTAATAATAAAGTTAATCTGGAAGAACAAAATAATCCATAGTGGTATATAATCCGTAGTGGGAAATGACTTTAGTAATCTAGAAATTGATAAATCCAAAGATCCAAGATTTGGAGGTAAAAACTTATCATTTGACAAAAATTGCTGGGAAAATTGGAAAGCATTGTGGAAAAAGTAGATATAGACCAAAATCTCATACTGTATAACAATATAGGGTTAAAATGGAAAAGTGATTTAGAAAAAGAGTTATAGTATAAATTAATAAGGAGAGTATATGGAAAAACAAAACTGTCAGATCTATAGGTAAGGGAATTTATGACCAAATGAGATAAAATGCATCATTGGAAATAAAATGGGTCATTTTGATTGCATGAAATTGAAAAGTTTTTGCACAAGTAAAGCCAAGTACAGCTAAAATTAGAAGGAAAGCAAGAAAATGGAGGGGATTTATAGCAGATTTTTTTTAATGGCCCCATTTGTCAAATATATAGAAAAATGAAACATTTCTAAAAATACAAGCCATTTACTTTCTACATAGGTGCTCCAGAAATTAACTGGTATTCTACCAACTCCTTAATTCTTTTTTTTTTTTTTTTTGTGGGGGTAGAATATGGATACTGGTTTGTTCTTTTAATATTGATTTTTCTTCTTGCTTAGAAAATAATGGCTAATGATCAGGGTGGTTTCCAGGTTAAATGTGATGGAGATTCTCACTATTTCTCACCTTTTCCAGGAGGTAGAGGTGGGCAGAAGATACCAATGTTAGAAGACAGATTTCTTCCCCCTTGCTCAAAATTAAAAAGAGAAAAAAGCTAAAAAAATCTTTCTACATGTAATTGTATAATATTTAATGAAATAAAAATATATTAGCAAACCGGTTTAGAGAACCTAGAATAGGAACTCCTAATCTATAAAACCAAGAAAAAAAATCATTGAATTTGACAATTAAGATATCCTTAGTAACTTTGAAGAGAGCATTTTTTTAGTTGAGTAATGAGATCAGAAGCCATATTGCAAAGGGTTGAAGAGTGAGCAAAAGGAGAAGTGAAGGCAATGAGTGTAGACAGTTTTTCCAAGGATTTTGAGAAAGGAAGGAATAGCTTGAGAGAGTAGGGTCTAATGCAGTTTTTATTACTATTATTATCATAATTTTATGAATAAAAGAGATAGGCCATGTTTGAAATCATGGGAAAGAAGGGAAGGAAGCTATAATAGGAAGAAATTTGAGAATCATGAGATTACAGTGTATTCTGCTGGAGAATATTAGAGGGGACAGAATCAAGGGCATATATTAGATTTGATAAGAAGAAAGACCATCCCTTTGTAAGAGAAAGGGACATGATATCAAGTGGTTTTAAGATTTAAAAGGACTGGAAAAGGTAAAATTCTCCTTGAATGAGAATGACATTAGTCTTTTTCAGTAAAGAAGCATGATCTACTGAAGATAGAGAGGAGACCTTGAAGAAGAAAGATTTAGGATAGAATCTATGAGATGTGAGATAGGAAAACAGATTAGGAAGAAATCACTGGCCTGCCTTGGAACAGTGAGAACTTATTTTGTAATGTTCCTAGTTTTCACAGTTGGGAGACTTCCCCAGCATATTCATCAATTCATAACTGGGGGTGGAGGGAGATAGATTGAGGAAAGTAATTTGGGGTGAAAATTTGGCAAAAGAAGAGTATCACTTAGAAGAGAAAGCAAGGGATTCAAGGGTGAAGGGTCATGGAGACTGAACTATTGGCTTGAGGTTGGAGAATGAAGAAATGAAGTGAGAGCAGGCGTGACAGCTTAAAAAGTACTAGACAGAGAAAGAATCAGGGAGCTGGACTGAGAGCAAAGACAAAGATACTGGAAGGAGCATGCATGAGAATAGGTAAATGATGGGAGGCTATGGGAAATGGCCAGGAAGTAACTGTTTCTAATTAGGGAACTGGAACACTTGTGAATTATGGCAAGATCTAGTGCATGATTATTTCTATGTGTTGGTTCCATTGTGATGGAAGGAAGAAGTCAGTCATAAGATTTAAGGAGGTTGGGGAAATGGGAAGTTGGGGGGGGGGGTCTATGCAAGCATGTACATGGATAGAGAACAGAAATGGGATAGGAAAAGATGGTCAGCCATATATTAAACTCCTTGAGAAAGGAAGGAGAATGATTTAGGCATTGGTTTTGATTGAGTGTACTTCAAAGGAAGAAAGATACTGAGTCAAGGAAGGAGAGTCTAGAAGTGCAAAGGGGAGTAAAGAATATTCTTTATTTTATATATATATTATATTATATAAATAAATATATACTTATATTTATTTATATATATTTATTATTTTATATTATATATTATATTATATATTATTTATATTTATATCATATATATATATATATATATATATATATATATATATATATATATATTATATTATAGTCCTGATTCCAGTGGAAAAGTCTCCTATCCAGATCTCAGTCTCTCTGACCCAGAACCGTGAGTAACGAGGAAACTTTGTTAAAGATTAAGTGAGTGTGCTAATAGATAAATAAGGAACTTAATTGTTAAGGGCTAAACCAGAAATCTCTTATAGCTGAAATGGGGCAGATGTTAGCTAAATACAATCCCTGGACCTCAGCCGACTCAACCCCAGCCCCAGAAGCAACCTCAGCTCCACCCCCATTCAGGAGTGGTACTATAGAGAGTATAATCAAGATAATTGAGGAGCAGAGTTTACTTGTAAGCTGGGTACAGATTGCTAAACTCTTGGCTGCATTAAGACGCACATCCCCTTGGTTCTTAGAGGAAGAAAAGATAGATGTAGATAAATGGAAGCTAGTGGGATTTGAAATGAAAGAATTTCATGCAAAAAATGGGCCTCGTTCAATTTCTGCAGAAGTATTTTATATCTACAACATAGTTCAATTAGCCTTAAACTATCAAGCAAGTTGTAGGAGAAGGAAAAGTTTTAAAAATGAACAGAGGAGGAAGTGTGAGGAAAAAAGGAAAGATCAAGATCTTGCTGTAGAGCAAGAGGATTTAAATGAGGAATTAGGATATGATTCTCTTGAAGAAGCTTCAACCCTGCCTAGAGAACAGATTATTGACAGGCCCACATCAACCCCACCTTCAGAGGTGGAGGAAGAAGGAGGAGAAGAGGCAGAAACACAAACAGAATTGCCTGTGAAGCAGCCTAAGCCCATGACAAGATGAGAAAAAGCATTGGTTAAAGCTAAGAGAGAAGGACAGGATATAAGTGATTTTATACATGCATATCCTGTGATTGAAGATATTGACTCTGTAGGTCAAAAAAGGAGAAGATATGCACCTTTAGATTTGAATAAAATTAAGGATTTGAAAAAAGGTTGTACCCTTTATGGGGCTACATCAGCTTATGTTAAAATGTTACTAGACGGTTTGTCTTATGAAGTCCTAACTCCGAATGATTGGAAATCCATAGCAAGGACATGTCTGGAACCTGGAGAAAATTTGCTATGGCTTGCGGAATTTCATGAATTATGTAAAATTCAAGTCAGATGCAATTTGGAAATAGGAGTTAACACACAATTCACTTTTGAGCACTTGGCTGGTGAAGGTCGGTATGGAGAGAATTCAGAACAGATTAATTATACCATGACAATATATGAACAAATTGCTAAGGCTGCAATAAAAGCTTGGGGTGTCCTCCCTGGACAGAAAGATCGCGGAGAGGCTTTCACTAAAATACAGCAAGGTCCCAATGAACCTTTTGCAGATTTTGTGGGACGTTTGCAAACTGCTGTCAAAAGAACTATTGGAGAAAATTCAGCTACAGAAATAATGACCAGACATCTGGCTAAGGAAAATGCCAATGAGATTTGCAAAAGAATTATATGGGGATTAGACAAAGATGCTCCTTTAGAGGAGATCATAAGACACTGTGCTACAGTGGGAACAAATGCTTTTTACACCCGGACAATGATGAACGTGGAAAGACAGGGTCCCTCCTGGCAAGGGCCTTCTAGAGAAACTCGGCGATATTTTCAATGTGGAAAAATTGGGCATCTAAGAGCTCAGTGTAGATATGGAGATACAGTAAGAAGACAGAGTGAGAGAAGACCTAAAACCCCATGTCCAAAATGCAACAGAGGACTCCATTGGGCATCAGAGTGTAGAATAATTCAGGGAAATGGGATAAGGGGCCCAGGTCCAGGGCCCCAGGCAAAAAAGACTTGGGGCCTGATGGCAGCTGATATTACATCCAAAGAACCTTTAGAAGGTCATGACTCTGATTTGATCAACCAGCAGAAATGCAATCACATGGCAGAAAAGGATTATCTGATAAGTCAGCCAAAAGGCAATCAGATTGCAAAAATGGATTACACTTGGGGAGAATACAGGCCTTTTAAACCAACAGGGCTGTGTCCAGTGCAAACAACTCCAATGTAATTGCCAGATGATGAGAAGAGATTTAAAAAGTGGTAAATAGAAGGAAATTAGATAGGTTGGCTGCCTGGGAGAGAGGGTTTGCTTGTATTTCTTCAGCAGGAGAAGGAATCAGATGGGTGCCAATGAGTCATATTCGCCTTGTCCATCAGAGAGAGACAGAAAAAGAGAAAGACCTCAAAATAAAGGAGAAGATCTAAGAAACATCTTACACCGAAAGAGCATGGCTAATAATAGGACTGTTAAAGAACTTTAAAACCAGCAGGAATCATTGGACTTCCTAACACAAGATGAGATTAATGGACAATGGACTTATGGACATTTATAAATTCTCAATTTATGATTATTTGATCATGTTATTTGTTATATACTTCGCATGTATTATGTTACTATGTTACTATGTGCTTATGTAATTTATGTAATTATGTGTAATACCTCCCATATTGATGGATTTATGTTTCAAGGTCATGACTATCCTATGTTCTAAATCAAAAGAAAGGGGGAGATGTTAGGATTACTAGGTGAGAATTCAGGTTGTCTGGACAATTACAAGGTGAGAACTCAGGTTGACTTGACAGTTCTCTGGCTCAGACCTGTAAAGGGAGTTTACACCTTAGGAATCCTAGAAGGAGCAAGCTCATTGGTTGAAGTGGTTCTTCCCAGAAGCCCTTGCATTATCCCACACCCATTCTCTGGGAGGATAAAAGAGGCAACATTGGGCCTGGACAAGCAGTCTACCTGGGGAAGGATAAGAGCTGGAGGAGATTCAGAGCCAGGATTCAAGGAGAAGTCTCTGCATTACATCAGGCCTGACGGGGCTCTCTGCAGGAAGGGAAGTCACTTTTCTGGAGAAGAGTTAACAGCAACTGCCTGGAGACAACGGTTCACTACAGGAAGAAGAATCTGTCTGAGAGATTTGAGTAGACACAGCAGATCTCTTCCCAGAGAGCGATCTGGCAGCTTCTGGAGACGACAGCTCGCTACATTCCTAATTCATTCTCTCCACCTCCCCAGAATAGCCACGTCCATCAGACTTGATCACCATATAATTTTATTGTTGTCATGTATAATGATCTCCTGGTTCTGCTCACTTCATCTAACATCAGTTCATGTAGGTCTCTCCAGGCCTCTCTGAAATCATCCTGTGATTGTTTCTTACAGAACAATAATATTCTATAACATTCATATACCATAAATTACTAGCCATTCTCTAACAGGGGCATCCACTCAATTTCCAGTTTCTTGCCACTACAAAGAATGCTGCCACAAACATTCTTGCACATGTGGGTCTCTTTCCCTTTAAGATCTCTTTGGGATACAGACCCAGTAGTAACACTGCTAGGTCAAAGGGTATGCACAGTTTGATATCTTTTTGATCATAGTTCCAAATTGCTCTATAAAATGGTTGGATCCATTCACAATTCCACCAACAATGCATTAGTGTCCCAGTTTTCCCACATCTCCAACATTTGTCATCTTTTCCTGTCATCTTAGCCAATCATATGACTAGAAATAGTTTCAATTTCTTCATTTGAAAATTGTCTTCATTGTCTTTTAACCATTTAGCAATTGCACAATGGCTTGAATCTTATAAATTTCAGTCAGTTCTCTATATATTTTAGAAATGAGGCCTTTATCAAAACCTTTGAATGTAAAAATGTTTTCCCAATTTATTGCTTCCCTTCTAATCTTGTCTGCATTAGTTTTTTTTTTGTACAAAACCTTTTTAACTTAATATAATCAAAATTATCTATTTTTATGATCAATAATGATCTCCAGTTCTTCTTTGGCCATAAATTCCTTCCTCTTCCTACCCTCTTTAGCCTTTTTGTTTTGGGGGGGGAAGAGCAGTTTAAGGAAGGTGGGAGGTTAGCTCTTTTTCTTTTTTTTTTTCCTCAGAAAGCAATGGCTAATGGTCAGGGTAGCTCTCATTTGAATGATAGAACATTCTTTACCTTTTCACCATTTCCCATTTGGGGGACAAAAGAAACCAATGTTAGAGGATGAGTTTTTTATATATATATATATATATATACACACACATATATATATGTATGTATATATATATATGTATATATATATACATACATATATATGTGTGTGTGTATATATATATGTATATATATATATACATACATATATATGTGTGTGTGTATATATATATATGTGTGTGTGTATATATATATATATATATATTTCACTCAAAATTATTAAAAACAAAGTAAAATAAATATATAGACTAGTTACTCTAAATTGAATGTAATCTCTTAAACTCAAAAGAAAAGAGATTGGGCATTTGGATTTCAATGTGTGGGGATTATTTGCTAATACTTTCTAAGGGCATTGTTTTTAAAAAAAAAAAAAAACACAGAAAAAACCTATAATAATCTGGGCTAAAGGACTCTAATCAGATTTTAGAATTTAAAGAATGTCATTGTCTCTGGAGCTGACAGACCTTTATAAACCAGTAAATCCAGTCTCTTCATTTTGCAAATAAGGAAACTGAGGTCTAAAATGAACACAAGACTGACTACCCAAGATATTGAGGTAGAACTATAATGCCAGAGAAACTGAAGCAAGATAGAGATTAGAGACTTTTAATATTTTATTTGGATTTCTGAGAGGGAGAGATTTTCTGGGACCAAAGGATCCATTTTGGTCCCAGGACAGATTTCTTAAAGCATTCAGCATTAGCATCAAATGTGAAATGCCAATGAATTATATACATGGCTCTAAAGGAGCAGGGTAGACAAAGGCAGGGGAGTGGAGTCCAAACACTGAGAGCTGAGAATTTACAAGAAGGGGACCATCAATCTGGCTCTGACAGGTTGGGGGTAGGACCATAAATTCTGATAAACTGGGAGTGAAGGGAGTAGGTCAGTTCCAGACAAAAAAGTCTGGAACTTAGAGATAGAGGATGCCAGTTAGGTATCTGAGAGAGGACATCTGGAGTTTTCTTTTTTGGAATTCCATAGTAGCCAGATCTTTTTAGCCCTAATTATCTCAGTCCTAATGAACAGACAAGGGGGTTGCAACCAGGGGAATTGAGGCAAAATTCAGGGAAACTGAAGCAGAACAATTCAGGGAAACAGGCAGGACTATAAAAGAGAACTGTGACACAATAGAACTAGGACAAAAACCAAGTGTTCTTGATAAGGTTTAGATTTAGGGAACCAAAATGAAATTAGAGTTTCTGGTAGGGAGTTAAATGATAAGGCCTAGTGGCAGGTTTGGGATTTAGGGAACCAAATAGAGGGGTTTGGCTCCCCTGTACCTCCTTGGGATTCAGTGCAAGGATAGGGAGTTTTGGGGACTCCCTTCAGGCAGCGCAGAGGTTCTCTGTAAAGGAATTTACAGACCCAAAAACCTTGATTGATAAAAGAGGTTTATTATGAGGATTGGAAATAAGGTTAGAAATCCCTACAGAGAGGCATAAAGTCTTGTTAGGGAAATAGATGAGGGTAAAGAGAGGGTGGAAGTGGAAAAGAATATTCCAGTGGGCTGAGGCCCTGGGCATCCCAAGCTTGGCATAGCTGGCATGTTTGGAACCTCTGCAAAGAAAGGATTTTAATTTGGCTCTTTTATATTGAGTGTCATAGTGGGGGCTGGGAGAGCCCAAGTTGGCTCAGACCCATTGGGGGCTGGGACAAGCCTGGATCTCCTATTGGAATTAAAAGGGATGCTTTTTGACCAGTATTTATAATTGAATCAAAGGCTCTGGCATCCTGGAAAGACTGCTTGTCTGGGGAGGATTAGGAGGGGCTGGGAATCTGAAAGGAATTACAGATCAATAGAAAATACAGTTTCTTAAAGGGACCCCCAACCAGCTTCATTCTGAGTATAAATCCAGTGATATTTTACTGTGCTGCTTCTCATACTCACTCACTTTAATGCCTACCTGTGTATAACAATGGGATAATGTAAACTGTGTTCCTTGCTTTTATAACAGGGTTGGTTTCATAATGATGAGAATTAGATTAGGAGTACTTAAATGAAATTAGGTTTAATTGAGGTCTAGTGGCAGGTTTGGGGTACAGGGAGTCAAATAAAGCTCTCCTGAAACCCCTTTGGATTTGGCCCAAGGATACAAAGTTAAATGAGGTTCTAGTAGTGGCGCAAGAATCCTCTGTAAAGGAATTTACAGACCCAAAAACCTAGATTAATAAAAGAGGTTTATAGTGGGGTTTGGAAGTAAGGTTAGAAGGGAGAAAGACACCAGGGCCAGGGCTGGCAACGGTGGGCAGGAAGCCTTGATATGGCCAGCGTAAGGATGCCATGTTTGGGACTCCTGCAAAGAGTGGGCTCCAGTTTCCCTCTTTTATAATGGGGAGGCTTTTGGTAATCTTGAAGGGACTGTGGGTGTAATCCCAGGTTGGCTCCCGGCTGGGTTTTAGCCAGGGTTAGAATTTGAATAGAATTCAATGTTTTTTTAGATAAGGAACTGTTTGTGTTTGGGGTGGGGGTTGGGAAACCTGAGCAGATCATTAGAATGGGGTGCTGGGACAGCCCAAGTTAGCTCAGATCAGAGGGGGGCTGGGAGAGCCCGTATATTTCCCATTGGAATTCATGGGGGTTTGGAATCAGAAAGGAATCTTAACCCACATCAATGGCACCTGACTGTATGTAACACATGACTGGCCAGACTTCAGCATTGCACAGAGGTTTTCCTATATGTCCATTGGATTGGTTGTTGATCCGTTCAGACCTACTCTTCATCTGCCAGATCCAAATTCTCTGCTTGACTAATCCACACAGTCCTTTTCCTCTTTTTCAGCTGTGCATAATTGCACTTGATTCAGTTTCTGTAAGGCATCTTAAATGCTAACTAGTGGGAGAAGAGCTCATTCACACCTGTTTTTTCCACACAAATAAGGACCTATTCTAGAGCACTTAACTTGATTTCCTTTCTTTATCTCAGACAAACAATTGAAAAGGAGTTCAGAAGGTATCTCTTGCTGCTCCTGTGTGAGAAGCAGTCACTGTCTCTTCCTCCTCCCCCCTTCCCATCTAATTAATCTATCTGAGACTTATCTTAAGAGAGGCAAAAAGGAATTTATTGCTGTCTTAAGAGAAAGAACTTCCCCAGTCTACTGGGTCAGCAAGAGAATGCAAGAGTGAACAGAATTTTCCCCAGCTTCCCCACAAAACTAAGATATTTGCTCAATAGAGGGAGACCTAGTCTGACCTTTTCCACCAAGCAGCTTCAACAACGCAAAGCTGGAGGGGGGAGGTTCCTTTTAAATCTCAGACCAGGTCCACATCACAGAAACCCAGTCCCTGTCACTAAGGAGTTTGCATTCTTATATTCTTTGGGGGAAATAACCTCTACTCCTACCACTCATGTTTGTCCCCCCAGGTCTCAGTTTTCTAATTTAAGTTTCATTTCTGCAATTTAATTTTTATAACTATAGACACCAAACAAATACCCATTTCTCACACTTCTGTTTGGTTAAATTCTAAATCTTAGAGAGGGCTTTGCCCTACTAAGTATAAATATGGCACTGATGGAAAAAGAGACAATCAGAGTCATGTAGAGTTTGGATTTTGCATTCTAATAAGGAGTCAGCCATGACCATTCAATTCCCTCTGCCTGGAAAATGTCTTTGGGATACCTCTTTTCCAAAACCTCTCTGCTCTGATCCCAGGAAATTATCCTAGGGGCTTTGAATTCTCCAATAGGAAGCATTCATTGAGTACTTGCTTTTGTATGTAATACAGACCTAGAGCTAGTTTGTATCAATTTGACTGTCTAATTTTCTTTTTTTTTTTTAATAAATTTTTTTTATTAATTTTTATAATTATAACATTTTTAACAGTACATATGCATAGGTAATTTTTTTTTTACAACATTATCCCTTGTACTCCCTTCTGTTCCGAATTTTTCCCCTCCTTCCCTCTACCCCCTCCCCTAGATGGCAGGCATTCCCATACATATTAAATATCTTATACTATATCCGAGGTACAATATATATGTGCAGAACCGAATTTTGTTATTGTTGTTATGGCAAAGGAAGGATTGTATTCGGAAGGTAAAAATAATCTGGGAAGTAAAACAACAATAACAAAAAAATGCTCACAGTTTACACTCATTTCCCAGTGTTCCTTTTCTGGATGTAGCTGATACTGTCCATCATTGATCAATTGGAATTGGATTAGCTCTTCTCTATATTGAAGATATCCACTTCCATCAGAATACATCCTCATACAATATCATTGTTGAAGTGTATAATGATCCCCTAGTTCTGCTCGTTTCACTCAGCATCAGTTCATGTAAGTCTCTCCAAGCCTCTCTGTATTCCTCCTGTTGGTCATTTCTTACAGAAAAATAATATTCCATAACATTCATATACCATAATTTACCCAACCATTCTCCAATTGATGGACATCCATTCATTTTCCAGTTTCTAGCCACTACAAAAAAGGGCTGTCACAAACATTTTGGCACATACAGTTGACTGTCTAATTTCCATTCAAATGCTTTAGGGGGAAAAAAAAAGTCCCTTCTAACTTTGCCATTTAACTTTATGCCAGAAGCCAAAGTGTCTTTGATTCCTAGTGATTGATGGCTTCTCTATAAATGATTTTCCACACTGTTTACTGACATTTTAGCGAGCTTCTCTTCAACATGTTGATGTGCCAATTAACTTTTGTTTACCAGTTGAAGCCCAGATATTCTTTCATGCTGTTCTTTGTGTTCTCACAAAGAACAAAGGTGTCTGTGTGCATGACTTGCTTTGTGCTTCTGTCTCTGTTTTTAGCTTTAATCTTGAAAATAAATTAGAGAGAATCTAGGAATAAGAACAGCGTTAACATATGGACCGAGTAAATGTAAACAGACATCTTGTTTCACACCTGACATTCCAGAGAGAGAATCTTGGAATTGCCCTGTGGACTTTGGGAGTCTGGGAAAGAGAAATCAGGAAACAAAATTAGGAAATAAGAGGAATCTTGACTGGTTTTGGTATTATTGAACTTAGGACAGTGTCTAGAACATGAATAATGCGCTTTCATTCCAGGCTTTTTCTGTTTAGTCTATGGCTTCTGTTAGTAACACTGCCTTTATAAGTATTGATGTCATAAATTTTTTATGAGCAGAAACCCACAGTTCTAGACAGCTTCTCACTTGCCAGGCACTTGTGAATTCATGTTTAATCCTCAGCATCTGCTTTTTATTAAAAACTGATAGGCTCAGTTTAGTCCTTTGAAGAACCACAAGTAAGTGTATTCAAGTAAGTATATTCATGTGCACCCTTGTTTTTATTCACATTAAAGAATATTTCTTATTGACTTCATTGGAACTTGGTTCAGATTAAGGCATGTTGCTGTTCAGAAATGTAAATTTGTTTCAAAGGATTTTTTAAAAAATAATTCTTCATTAGTGATAAGATGTTATGTCTTTTGTTATATATTTTAATTATTTGTTGTTTGAGATTTGTCTTGGGAATGAAATTAATGATTGTGCTTTAGTTTACAAACAGCCTCATTATATCTGTGCCATTTACTGTACATTTATATCCTGGAAAATAGGATAAGAGCTGAGTCTATAACTGCTTTTCTGAAATAATATGCTATCAGTAGCTAGTATGAAAAAATTAAACAAGAGTCTCAGTTTTCCATTTGTGAAGTAAGGTGGAAGAACCAAATTTGTTTTTAAAATTTTCTGGGCATAACATAACTTTTTGCAACTTAACAGTACTTGGCTAACTGTTATTTATGCAAAAAACACATGTCAGACAGCTTCATAGAAGAGAAAGAAAAGGATAGTAAGTTTAAAAACCTATTGCTGGTTGGTACAGTAGAGAGAATGCTAAACTTAGACAATGAGACACCTAACTCATAACTGGCCTTAGACACTTAGTAGCTTATGTGTGGGATGGCAAGCCACAATTCAAAAATACTCAGAGATATCTCAAAGTGAAGAACAGAAGCTTTATTAGTATCTCCCCAGAAACAGATAGTCCTCTTTCACTGGAGTCCCAGAGGGAGGAGGGTCAGTTTCACAAAAGCTGTGAGATAATTTAAATGGTCAGTGAAAAAAAAAAAATTATAGAAACTATTCTTCCACCTACTCCAAAATCATTGGCAAGCTCAATTCCTTTATTTGTTTCTGAAATATAGGTGGGCTTTTGTGGCACTAAGGTCTTGGTTATGCAAGACTTGTTTCAATAGAAAGAAAGAATCTGTTCTGCTTCTAAGGTTAATAATCAGATAAAATTGTTTAGGGAGACTTAGTTTTACCTCAGGCTTTTCTCAATCAACAAATAGAGATTAGCCAGTTGGTAGACTTCTCAAATATCTCCAGGCCATTAAATAGTCAGATTCTTCTCTAAGCAGTTTTAGCTCTTAAAAATTTTCTCTTGGAAAGTCTTTGTTCTTCCCAGAGCCTAATGATTAACAGGCCCTTAGTGCTAAATCTGGAATTATCAAGTGATTATTCTAACAAGTCCTCAGTTTCCCCATTTTGCTCAAATCCCCTGTCTTATCAACATGAGGACTTCTCATCTTTGTTTGAATTCCTGTAACAATCTCGAAAGTTTAATACAATTAGCAGGAATCAGGTTCCACTTTCACCAGTTCCCACCATTTGTCTTGGAAACAGTCATCACAGAACAGATTGACATTTGGCAGACATAGAACTACAGCACTGTGGAGGCCTGGGACCTCAGGTTCATTGTCATATCATTCCCACCTCAAGCAATCCAGACCCAAACTCATTTGGGAAAAGGAGTGAAGATCATGTTTTCTGGAGCTGCTTCAGGCTGGTGAGGGATATATAGCTGGCCCTAGTGGAGTCCAGGCTGAAGAGGGAAGAGGAGTTGTAGGTGAAGGCGAAGGCAATGGCAATAGCAACGGCAACATGTGATGCTAAGCGTCAGAATCAGGTCTCAAGTGATTTCAGGTTGACCAAGTGGTTGGAATTTCATGGCTCTGAATCTGGGAGAAGCAACTCTCACAACCATATTAAAATGCAAGGACTAAATATGAGCAAAAGAGAAAGAATAAACCAAAGTAGAGTTAATATAGAGGTTACTAGGGACAGTAAACAGGAACCCCACACAGAAGAAGACTGGGAGGGGGGATGAGGCTATCATAAATGTCTCTCATCCAGACAGCTTTCCTAGGATAGATACCAAAAAAGGTTTTTCCCAAATTCTTTGATTTTGTTTCCTCAAACGAATAGGTACAATGGGTAGAACATGCACCCTTCAATGAATTTGATCTCTCCCAGCAAAAATCCTACAGCCTTACAATGGAAGCTTTTTATCCAATTAGTATAGGTGTTAATAAAAGTAAAAGCAGTTTGAAGTCTCTGCTATGGGCAGAGGAGGCCCTTTTCAGAATTTTCTTGTCTGGGAGCTATGAGGGAATGTGGGAGTTGGGGAATTAAAGTTGTCTTTGTCTGGGGCAAACAATTAGGAGCATAGGCAGCTGATCTGTAAACCTGTTCCCTTCACCTGGCGTAAATTTCCCTTCATTTAAGCAACAACAGAAACCTCTCTAGGTCCATGGCAGTAAATTGTTTTCTCAGCATATTTAATAGGAAATTGTTTGGTGTCAAAAATTCTATTTTCCATATAGCTTCCCTATGATCATAAGGAAAGCATTTTGGGAGTCAATATAGCTCTTTGTTAAGTAAGCAAGGGTTCCAGAGTTGGGGTTCCAGAGACCCCAAGGACCTAACTCTGCTTTCCATTTGTTTTCTTTCAGTGAACAAAAGGGAAAATGGGAGTGTTCCCAAATATTTGGGTGAAATAGGCCTTTAGATAAAGAAAGTCTAGCCCTAGGAAGCAAAAAGGGTCAAAAGATGTTATAGCAGCAACCAGAAAGTCCTCTAGAGCTGGGCTGCAAATTAAAATATCTATATATCTGTATCTATATCCTCCTCTGATCACTTGATCTGACTGCAGATATTTGCTATAAGAGGAAAAATCCGGGACATCATTTTCTTAAGCACTTAAGTATTAAGGTACCTGTCCTAATTTTACCAGTTCCATCTTAAGCTAGACTTAGGAATAATCAGGTGGGTTCTTATTCAAAAGAACACCACTGGGAAGTTGAGTCCTATCTTTAGCAGAGGCCAAGATGGTCCTTCTAAGAACTTTTACCTGTAACAGCTTCTTCTGAGTAGCTTGTGGCATATTCCTTTCAGATGGTGGAGCCCTGGTTTGATGATTTATCCAAACAGTCATACCTGAATTTAAATAAATATCAGCTGCAGTCCCAAAAGATTTTATTTCCTACAGCAATTATCATTAATCAAAGCTTCAGATGAACCTTGCTTTCAAGGATCACAGTAAGAGATTCATCCTAGAAAGTTCACAGCTTTTATACAGCTTATCTTTCAGCTAAGTAGATGGTTCTAAATCCAGCATTACACAGATCATTTTGCTTTTAAAATACCCAATACATAGAAAAATTCTAAACTGCATATTGTCCATAAACATTCTCAAAGGGACAAAGACCAAAAATTTATTATTCTCAGTGTCCCTTTAATTAATGGTATAATACAGTCAATTAAAACTCACACAGAACTATTTTCACATAAAAGAATCTGAAAATTTATTTAAAAGTATCAATTTAACTTTTGGAAATAACTACCAAATTACAGATCATATTTATGACTATATTCCTTAAACAAGGAAAACATTATGCATTTAAAGAAATAAACATTCAATTAACACCTTGTAAGAACAGGCTGTCCCTTTAAATCACAGTTTGCTCTCTACAGCAGCGGGCCAAGTGGCTGCAGCACTAACAAGGCCCTTTCCACTACCTCTCTTCCCCCACTGCCTCTCTTCCCTCACTGCCTCTTTTCCCCCACTCCACAGTTAACCTCTTAGGGTGTCAAGTTCCTCTCAGGACTTAGCCAGTCAATGTATTTTCTTTATCCAAGCAAATGGCAAGTTCCTTCCATTAATATTAAAAAGCTTGTTTCCTTCTCTTTTAACATGCTTTTTCCTTCTGTTTCTTTTACCAATATTATCTCCCTGAAATCACATCCCTTTTCTGTCTCTCTGTGACTGCCCTTCCCAACAAGCATAACTTATAATGTTTACAAATTACCCAGAAAGTGACATAACAAATTATTGTTAAACTGAACCAAATCAAATACAGCTTTAAAAAGTTTTTCTCTTCAATAGCAAAGGTTTCAATATTCAAACAAATTCTTAAAATCTTATACTCAGAATAAATCTAGCATGCCCAAGGCCACAGATAATTATTTCACACAATTTCAGAATTATAGTACGTCTTTAAAATAAATTAAATTCCCAAAATTCCTAATCAAATGTTGCAAACTGAATGACCAATTTTCCTGAGTTTAGCTCTTGTTTTTTTTTTTTTTTTTTTTTTTCAAATTAAGCTTCAATCAGATCTTTTCTTTTTCCCAATCTCCTTGTTGCTTCTTTCAATAATTCGCTAATTAGGGGCAGCTAGGTGGCGCAGTGAATAGAGCACCAGCCTTGAATTCAGGAGGACCTGAGTTCAAATCTGGTTTCAGACACTTACTACTTCCTAGCTGTGTGACCCTGGGCAAGTCACTTAGCTCCAGCCTCAGGGGGAAAAAATATTAAAAAAAAAAATTCGCTAATTGGCTTTTTACTCCATCCTTCCAATTTTTGCAATTTCTTATTTATGTCTGGCCATGAATTAGAGACAAAATATATAGCTTCAGCATACTTTCTATTGCTGGATCTTCTAAGTTTATTCCTAAATATTTTTGAATCCCCTCTTTGAGACATTCTAACAATCTAAAAGGTGATTCGTCCTTTTCCTGTCTAACCTCTGAGGCTTTATTAATATTCTGTCTTTTGGGAAAGGAATTCTTGGTCCCAGTAATAACTAGGTCCCTTAAATCTTGCATATTCTGCCTGTATGCTTGATTATTATTATCCTACCCTGGATTTACTAGTGGATATTGTTGTTCCACAGCCATTATTCCTTCTGCAAGATGGTGTTTCTCCCACTCTAACTTAGCTATCTTTCTTTTTCTTTTGTTTTTTTTTTATTATTTTTTTAATTAATTTTATAATTATAAATTTTTACAGTATATATGCATGAGTAATTTTTTATAACATTATCCCTTGTATTCATTTTTCCAGATTTTCCCCTCCCTCCCCTAGATAACAGGCAATCCCATACGTTTTACATGTGTTACAGTATAACCTAGATGCAATATATGTGTGTAAATCCAATTTTATTGTTGCACGTTAAGTATTGGATTCTGAAGGTATAAGTAACCTGGGTAGATAGACAGTAGTGCTAATATTTTACATTCCATTACCAGTGTTCCTTCTTGGGGTGTAGTTGTTTCTGTCCATCATTGATCAGCTGGAAGTGAGTTGGATCTTTATGTTGAAGATATCCACTTCCATCAGAATACATCTTCATACAGTATTATTGTTGAAGTGTATAGTGATCTTCTGGTTCTGCTCATTTCACTGAGCATCAGTTCATGCAAGTCTCTCCAAGCCTTTCTGAATTCATCCTGCTGGTCCTTTCTTACAGAGCAATAATATTCCATAACATTCATATACCATAATTCACCCAACCATTCTCCAATTGATGGACATCCATTCATCTTCCAGTTTCTAGCCAGTACGAAAAGAGCTGCCACAAACATTTTGGCACATACAGGTCCCTTTCCCCTCTTTAGTATTTCTTTGGGATATAAGCCCAATAGCAGCAATGCTGGGTCAAAGGGTATGCACAGTTTGATAAATTTTTGGGCATAGTTCCAAATTGCTCTCCAGAATGGCTGGATTCTTTCACAGCTCCACCAACAATGTATTAGTGTCCCACATCCCGTCCAACATTCATCATTATTTGTTCCTGTCATCTTAGCCAATCTGACAGGTGTGTAGTGGTATCTCAGAGTTGTCTTAATTTGCATTTCTCTGATCAGTAGTAGATTAGAAGGGAAGTAACAATAGCACTAAATAAATAGATTAGTTTGGGGAGTATTGTCATCTTTATTATATTCGCTGGGCCTATCCAAGAGCACTGGATGTCTTTCCAATTATTTAAATCTGACTTTATTTTTGTGGCAAGTGCCTTGTAATTTTTCTCATATAATTCCTGACTTTTCTTTGGTAGATGGATTCCCAAATATTTTGTGCTCTCGACATTTGTTTGGAATGGAATTTCTCTTTGTATCTCTTGTTGTTGCAATTTATTGGTGATGCATAAAAATGCTGAGGATTTATGTGGATTTATTTTGTACCCAGCAACTTTGCTAAAGTTGTGAATTGTTTCTAATAATTTTTTATTAGAATCTCTGGGGTTTTCTAAATATACCATCATATCATCTACAAAGAGTGACAGTTTGATTTCCTCATTACCTACTCTTATTCTTTTAATTTCTTTCTTGATTCTTATTGCCAAGGCTAGCATTTCTAATACAATGTTGAATAGTAATGGTGGTAGTGGACAACCTTGTTTCACTGCTGATCTTATTGGGAAAGGTTCCAGTTTATTTCCATTACATATTATGCTTACTGATGGTCTTAAATATATGCTCCTGACTATTCTAAGGAATAGTCCATTTATTCCTATACTCTCAAGTGTTTTCAGTAGGAATGGATGTTGGATTTTATCAAATGCTTTTTCTGCATCTATTGAGATGATCATATGGTTTTTATTAATTTGATTATTAATATGGTCAATTATATTAATAGTTTTCCTAATATTAAGCCAGCCCTGCATTCCTGGTATAAATCCTACTTGATCATAAGTAGGGGGAAGATTTTCTGAAGTTTTTTTGCTAATATCTTATTTAAGATTTTAGTATCAATATTCATTAAGGAAATTGGTCTATAGTTTTCTTTCTCAGTTTTCGATCTACCTGGTTTAGGTATCAATACCATGTCTGTGTCATAAAAGGAGTTTGATAGGACTCCTTCATCTCCTATTTTTTCAAATAGTTTATATAACATTGGGGCTAGTTGTTCTTTAAATGTTTGGTAGAATTCACATGTAAATCCATCTAGTCCTGGGGATTTTTTCCTGGGGAGTTGATTAATAGCTCGTTCTATTTCTTTTTCTGAAATGGGACTATTTAAGCAATTTATGTCCTCCTCTATTAATCTAGGAAGCCTATATTTTTGGAGGAAGTCATCCATTTCACTTAAGTTATCAAATTTATTGGCATAAAGTTGGGCAAAGTAACTCCTTATTATTTCTCTAATTTCTTCTTCATTGGTGGAAAGATCCCCCTTTTCATTTGTAAGACTGACAATTTGATTTTCCTCTTTCCTTTTTCTGATCAGATTTACCAAAGGTTTATCTATTTTGTTGGCTTTTTCATAAAACCAACTCTTGGTTTTATTTATTAATTCAGTAGTTTTTTTTTTTTTTACTTTCAATATTATTTTCTCCTTTTAATTTTAGTATTTCAATTTTGATTTTTAGTTGGGGGTTTTTAATTTGGTCTTTTTCTAGCTTTTTAAGTTGCAGGCCCAATTCATTAATCTTCTCTTTCTCTATTTTGTTCAAATAAGCCTCTAAAGATATAAAATTTTCCCTTATTAACGCTTTAGCTGCATCCTACAGATTTTGGTATGATGTCTCATCATTGTCATTATCTTGGGTGAAATTATTAATTGTTTCTATAATTTGCTGTTTCACCCAGTCATTCTTTTTTTTTTTTAATCTAAACTATTTATGTTTACATTGAAGAAGACAATGCATATAACTTAGAAGAACTTTATCATTATTAATTATGTCAGTTAGAAGGATTCTTTTTTTTTTTTTTTTTATTCATTTTTCCAAATTATTCCCTCCACTCCCTCCCCCCGATGGCAGGTAATCCCATACATTTTACATGTGTTACAATATAACCTAGATACAATATATGTGTGTAAATACCTTTTTCTTGTTGCACATTAATTATTAGCTTCCGAAGGTATAAGTAACCTGGGTAGATAGACAGTAGTGCTAACAATTTACATTCACTTCCCAGTGTTCCTTCTCTGGGTGTAGTTATTTCTGTTCATCATTGATCAACTCGAAGTGAGTTGGATCTTCTTTATGTTGAAGATTTCCACTTCCATCAGAATACATCCTCATACAGTATTGTTGTTGAAGTGTATAGTGATCTTTTGGTTCTGCTCATTTCACTCAGCAACAGTTGATTTAAGTCTCTCCAAGCCTCTCTGTATTCCTCCTGCTGGTCATTTCTTACAGAGCAATAATATTCCATAACCTTCATATACCATAATTTACCCAACCATTCTCCAATTGATGGACATCCATTCAACTTCCAGTTTCTAGCTACAACAAAAAGAGCTGCACAAAAAGGGTATGCACAGTTTGACAACTTTTTGGGCATAGTTCCAAATTGCTCTCCAGAATGGCTGGATTCTTTCACAACTCCACCAACAATGTATCAGTGTCCCAGTTTTCCCACATCCCCTCCAACATTCATCATTATTTGTTCCTGTCATTTTAGCCAATCTGACAGGTGTGTAGTGGTATCTCAGAGTTGTCTTAATTTGCATTTCTCTGATCAGTAGTGATTTGGAACATTTTTTCATATGAGTGGAAATAGTTTCAATTTCATCATCTTAGAATTGTCTATTCATATCCCTTGACCATTTATCAATTGGAGAATGGTTTGGTTTCCTATAAATCAGGGTCAGTTCTCTATATATTTTGGAAATGAGACCTTTGTCAGAACCTTTACTTTTAAAAATATTTTCCCAATTTGTTACTTCCCTTCTAATCTTGTTTGCATTAGTATTGTTTGTACAGAAACTTTTTAGTTTGATGTAATCAAACTCTTCTATTTTGTGATCAATAATGATCTCTAATTCTCCTCTGGTCATAAATTCCTTCCTCCTCCACAAGTCTGAGAGGTAGATTATCCTCTGTTCCTCTAATCTATTTATTATCTCCCTCTTTATGCCTAAATCATGGACCCATTTTGATCTTATCTTGGTATATGGTGTTAAGTGTGGATCCATATCTAATTTCTGCCATACTAATTTCCAGTTTTCCCAACAGTTTCTTCCGAATAATGAATTTTTGTCCCTAATGTTGGTATCTTTGGGTTTGTCAAAGATTAGATTGCTATAGATGTACCCTTTTTTGTCCTTTGTATCTAATCTGTTCCACTGATCTACCGTTCTATTTCTTAGCCAGTACCAAATGGTTTTTCACCCAGTCATTCTTTAAGATGATATTATTCATGGGCTTACAACTTAAAAGGCTAGAAAAAGACCAAATTATAAACCCCCAACCAAAAATTAAACTCGAAATACAAAAATTAAAAGGAGAAATCAATAAAATTGAAAGTAAAAAAACTATTGAATTAATAAATAAAACCAAGAGTTGGTTTTATGAAAAAGCCAATAAAATAGATAAACCTTTGGTAAATTTGATCAAAAAAAAGAAAGAGGAAAATCAAATTGATAGTCTTACAAATGAAAAGGGGGATCTTTCCACCAATGAAGAGGAAATTAGAGAAATAATAAGGAGTTACTTTGCCCAACTTTATGCCAATAAATTTGATAACTTAAGTGAAATGGATGACTTTCTCCAAAAATATAGGCTCCCTAGATTAACAGAGGAGGAGATAAATTGCTTAAATAGTCCCATTTCAGAAAAAGAAATAGAACAAGCTATTAATCAACTCCCCAGGAAAAAATCCCCAGGGCCAGATGGATTCACATGTGAATTCTACCAAACATTTAAAGAACAATTAGCCCCAATGTTATATAAATTATTTGAAAAAATAGGGGATGAAGGAGTCCTACCAAACTCCTTTTATGACACAGACATGGTACTGATACCTAAACCTGGTAGATCGAAAACTGAGAAAGAAAATTATAGACCAATCTCCTTAATGAATATTGATGCTAAAATCTTAAATAAGATATTAGCAAAAAGACTTCAGAAAATCATCTCCAAGATAATACACTATGATCAAGTAGGATTTATTCCAGGAATGCAGGGCTGGTTTAATATTAGGAAAACTATTAATATAATTGACCATATTAATAATCAAATTAATAAGAACCATATGATCATCTCAATAGATGCAGAAAAAGCATTTGACAAAATCCAACATCCATTCCTACTAAAAACTCTTGAGAGTATAGGAATAAATGGATTATTCCTTAGAATAATCAGGAGTATATATTTAAGACCGTCAGTAAGCATATTATGCAATAGAAATAAACTGCAACCTTTCCCAGTAAGATCAGGAGTGAAACAAGGTTGCCCACTATCACCATTACTATTCAATATAGTACTAGAAACGCTAGCCTCGGCAATAAGAGCCGAGAAAGAGATTCAAGGAATTAGAGTAGGAAATGAGGAAATCAAACTATCACTTTTTGCAGATGACATGATGGTATACTTAGAGAACCCCAAAGACTCTGCTAAAAAGCTACTAGAAATAATTCAAAATTTCAGCAAAGTGGCAGGATACAAAATAAATCCACATAAATCCTCGGCATTTTTATATATCACTAACAAAATGCAACAGCAAGAGATACAAAGAGAAATTCCATTCCAAACAAATGTTGAGAGTATAAAATATTTGGGAATCCATCTACCAAAGAAAAGTCAGGAATTATATGAGAAAAATTACAAAACACTTGCCACAAAAATAAAATCAGATTTAAATAATTGGAAAGACATTCAGTGCTCTTGGATAGGCCGAGCGAATATAATAAAGATGACAATACTCCCCAAACTAATCTATTTATTTAGTGCTATACCAATCAGACTCCCAAGAAACTATTTTAATGACCTAGAAAAAATAACAACAAAATTCATATGGAAGAATAAAAGGTCAAGAATTGCAAGGGAACTAATGAAAAAAAACTCAGAGGAAGGTGGTCTAAGTGTACCTGATCTAAAGCTATAATATATAGCAGCAGTCACCAAAACCATTTGGTATTGGCTACGAAATAGAACGGTAGATCAGTGGAACAGATTAGATACAAAGGACAAAAAAGGGTACATCTATAGCAATCTAATCTTTGACAAACCCAAAGATTCCAACATTAGGGATAAAAATTCATTATTCGGAAAAAACTGTTGGGAAAACTGGAAATTAGTATGGCAGAAATTAGATATGGATCCACACTTAACACCATATACCAAGATAAGATCAAAATGGGTCCATGATTTAGGCATAAAGAGGGAGATAATAAATAGATTAGAGGAACAGAGGATAAGGAAGGAATTTATGACCAGAGGAGAACTAGAGATCATTATTGATCACAAAATAGAAGATTTTGATTACATCAAACTAAAAAGTTTCTGTACAAATAATACTAATGCAAACAAGATTAGAAGGGAAGTAACAAATTGGGAAAATATTTTTAAAAGTAAAGGTTCTGACAAAGGTCTCATTTCCAAAATATATAGAGAACTGACCCTAATTTATAAGAAACCGAACCATTCTCCAATTGATAAATGGTCAAAGGATATGAACAGACAATTCTCAGAGGAAGAAATTGAAACTATATCCACTCACATGAAAGAGTGTTCCAAATCACTACTGATCAGAGAAATGCAAATTAAGACCACTCTGAGATACCACTACACACCTGTCAGATTGGCTAAGATGACAGGAACAAATAATGACAAATGTTGGAGGGGATGTGGGGAAAATGGGACACTAATACATTGCTGGTGGAGTTGTGAAAGAATCCAGCCATTTTGGAGAGCAATCTGGAATTATGCCCAAAAAGTTATCAAACTGTGCATACCCTTTGACCCAGCAGCGCTACTACTGGGATTATATCCCAAAGAAATACTAAAGAGCGGAAAGAGACATATATGTGCCAAAATGTTTGTGGCAGCTCTTTTTGTTGTAGCTAGAAACTGGAGGATGAATGGATGTCCATCAGTTGGAGAATGGTTGGGTAAATTATGGTATATGAAGGTTATGGAATATTATTGCTCGGTAAGAAATGACCAGCAGGAGGAATATAGAGAGGCCTGGAGAGACTTAAATCAACTGATGCTGAGTGAAATGAGCAGAACCAGAAGATCACTGTACACTTCAACAACAATACTGTATGGGGATGTATTCTGATGGAAGTGGAAATCTTCAACATAAAGAAGATCCAACTCACTTCCAGTTGATCAATGATGGACAGAGGTAGCTGCACCCAGAGAAGAAACACTGGGAGGGGAATGAAAATTGTTAGCACTAATATCTGTCTGCCCAGGTTGCATGTACCTTCGGATTCTAATGTTTATTGTGCAACAAGAAAATGATATTCGCACACATGTATTGTACCTAGACTATATTGTAACACATGTAAAATGTATGGTATTGCCTGTCGTCGGGGGGAGGGAATAGAGGGAAGGGGGGTAAATTGGAAAAATGAATACAAGGGATAATATTATAAAATATATATATATATATAAAAAAAAAAAAAAAGATGATATTATTCAGTTTCCAATTACTTTTTGGTCTATTTACCCCTAACTTCTTATTGTAGTTTTTATTGCATTGTGATCTGAGAAGAAGGCATTTATTATTTCTGCCTTCCTGCATTTAATTTTGAGATCTTTATGTCCTAATATATGGTCAGTTTTTGTATAGGTTCCATGAACTGCTGAGAAGAAAGTATATTCCTTTCTATCACCATTCAGTTTTCTCCAAAGGTCTATCATACCTAGTTTTTCTAATGTTCTATTTACTTTTTAAATTTCTTTCTTATTTGTTTTGTGGTTTGATCATAGCTGCCTTTCTAATAGCTGATTTTTCTTTTGAAGTGAAGAGAATGGCTAAGATAATTCTTTCCTCAACTGTTCCAATTCTCTTTCCAAATGTCTATATACTAGTCCCTTGCAGGCTCCTGCTCCCCCTCGGTTTAATCAATTGGTTCCACCTTCTCATAAGGTGGAGGGACTGCAATTAAAGGATCCTAGGGTTGAGATGGGATTTTCTCAGTCTCTGACTCTTTTTTCCACCTTTTTCTCCATCTCTTTTGCCTAACTTAAAAACAGCCAGTCTTTTGTCCCTGGAAGCCAGAGGCTTGCACACACTGATTCTTCTGGATCGAAGGGACTTTTCCCATTAACATACAAATTTGGTTGTTGACATGTTCAATTATTGGAGGAACCACATTTTTGCCAAGTTATTCCTCCCCCCCAAATCTTGTCTACCCCAGACAAAACAGCAATACTTCATTATCTTCTTTTTCTTTTTGTACTTTCATTCCAATGTACAATACAATTTTGTACAATTCATTCCAATTCTGCAGCCTGTTCCCTAATGGGCTATTGGCTGGCACTCCTTGACCTGGTTCCTGGCTTGGGGTTTTTGATTGTGCTTTCCCCATAATTGGAGAGGTCCTGCCCCAATCCTTTTTTGATAAAGATCACTATTTACCAGTGGTCAACCAAGAACTGTTTTGGTGAGTCATTCCCTTGGGATCTTTGCAGCCTGACAAATACACATACCTTAATTTAGTGAGAGCTGATCTCTCAGGTCTTCCCCAACCCACCCAATTGATCCCTAGACTCCTAAAGGCCTTATGTTGGATTGTACATACAAGTCTTTCCAGACCCTAAGCTCACACACCTTCAGAACACCAGTTTCACTTTCCTTCTATCTCCACTGAGTGTCTCTGCCTCGGGCTTCTGCTTAGCAGGGAGGAGAATGCTGCCAAACCCCAGAAGCTTGGGGACAAAATGTCTCTTAGGTACCTTTTTGGTCTCCAAAGCCAGGCAAAGATTGTTCCCTTACCAAGCATTCATCCCAGAAACAAGCCCCCAAATTGTGTGGGATGGCAAAACCCCAATTAAAAATTACTCAGAGATAACTCAAAATGAAGAACAGAAGCTTTATAAGGATCTCCCGAGAAACAGACAGTCCTCTCACTGGAGTCCCAGAGGGAGGAGGGTCAGTTTCACAAAAACTATGAGATAATTTAAATGGTCAGTGAAAAAATAAATAAATAAACTATTCTTCCACTCACTCCTATTGATCTTCCTAAAGTCATTGGCAAACTCAACCTTTATTTGTCTCTCGAATATAAGTGGGCTTTTGTGGCACTAGGGTCTTGGTTATATAAGACTTGTTTCAAAAGAAACAAGCTCTGCTTCTAAGATTAATAATCAATTAAAATATTTTAAAGAGACTTAGTTTTACCCCAGGCTTTTCTCAATCAAGAAAATAAGAGATTCGCCAGTTTGTAGACTTCTCAAATATCTCCAGGCCATTGAATACTCAGATTCTTCTCTAAGCAGTTTATCTCTTAAAAATTTTCTCTTGGAAAGTCTTTGTTCTTCTTCCCAGAGCCTAATGATTAACAGGCCCTTGGTGCTAAATCTGGAATTATATCAAGCGATTATTCTGAGAAGTCGTCAGTTTCCTATTTTGTTCACTTATGATTTTGAATGTATCACTTTAACCTCTACTTGAGTTTACTCATTTCTAAAATGAGGATAACAGCATTCACCTTCCAGGGTTGTCCTGAGGATAAAATGAGGAAGAGAAATCATTCAAAAACAGTATGGTGAAAAGGTATTTGCCATTGGTAGATGACAGAAGTCTGAGGCAGTGATTTGTCCACCAGACACAATCTGCATAGTAGCCAGCTATCTTTTCCAAGGCATGTGCACTTATAAATAGGTCAGATTGGATAGCTATTATCTTTCCATTGCTTCCCAATTCTTCTGGACTCCTAACAGTTTGCTTCAGGAAAAGATGACATAGCCAAAAAAGGCACAAACATGGCTAAGGATTATAAGATTTGAGGGAAAAAAACAAAGACCATGGGAGTTTGGGTTGTCATAGCTGGTGTCTTTTGAAGACAAGTATTTCAGAAGAAAGATGCATATTTAAGAAGTAAATAGCTGGTTATAAGGTACTATCCAAACTGTAAGCTTAAAGTGCAAAAATGATGGGATTTTGGCCAAGAGTGGAGTTGTTGTTAGGAAATCTGATAAAATTATATATATAAAAGGTCTTGCTAATCTCATTATTTATTTATTTATTTATTTATTTTTGGTTGATGTCTTTTGATTGCTGCGCACATTGGATCTGAGTTAGGCAGAGGTACTCAATGTCAGCCTTGCTCTTCCAGAGCCACCACTGCCCAGTGGCAGGACAGAGTCAAGATGCCTGGAGAGGACTCCAGATGGAGTGGATGACCTTGGGGTCTCAGACATCCCACCAAGCTCTCAGTGTCCACAGCACTGGCTTCACCTGTTTTCAAGGCCGTTGGAACAAAGTGTCCTCACCCTCAAGTTCTTCTAGAGGAAGTCACCCCCTCACTCACCACAGGGTTTGAGATCCCTTGGTTACTCTCCACTTGGTGTAGCCCATCTGCCGAATGGTTTACCAGAATGTGGCTGCTATGTGTGAGGCAGCTTCTTGAAGCCCCAGAAGTTAGTGGATCAGGTGGACACCAACAGGGAAAGCAGCCCCGTAAGGGGCTCGGCAGCCTTCTCCCCAGAAGGACAAGTCTTCCCAAAGCTTTAAAATGAAAAGAATGAAGGACAGAGAAAAGCTTGCCTATATGTAACTTCAGTGTCATAGTAGATACTATTTGTTGTCATTCAATCTTTTCCAACTTTTCATGACTCATTTGGAGTTTTCTTGGCAAAAATACTGAAGCAGTCTGCCATTTTCTTCTCCAGCTCATTTTATAAATGAGGAAACTGAGACAAAAAGAATCCAAATCTTCCTTGTGCCATCTAACTGCCAATGGATATACCAAAGGGGATATCATACTGTGTAGGTGGGAAGAACAACTCTAACCCTTCTTTTCTCCTTCTTCCCCCTCAAAATTTACATATGACAAAATCCAAGAAAAAGGACCCAGTCATAAAACCTGTGGCTTCAAATAGCTACACTAAACCTACTAAACCTTGTTGTGGGTAACAAGCAAGGTCAACTTGAGAGCCTAAAGTAAGGAGACAAATTTGGTCTTATAGGTTTTCCTAAGACCTGGTAGGGTAATGCTTATACTTGCTATTTGTTTAACATTTTAATGTTTAGAAAGTAATTTAGGTAAATAATATCATCTGATCTTCATAGGAACCCTTGAGGTAAAATAGGACATACAATTCTGAAAAGATATAGTTAAATCAAAGAAATAGAAGAGGCAAAGGTGGAAATGAAAAGTAAGAGTTAGGATTGTTTCTTAAGATATGCCTATGTGAGGAAATCAGGAACTAATCATGATAATATAGGAAAAAAGTAATGATGGAGAAAAATGCAGAAGTTATATTTTCATTAGAGTTCATTAAAGATCACTTGAGCAAAGAGATGAAATTGATGAATTTGGGAAACAGACTGCAAGCTTAGACTAGAGACATGGTGAGTAGCAGTTTGATAAATCGGTTTTCTGAATACATTCCAGTGTTCTTTTTCTACCAAAAACAAAGAAACTAATAATTTCTTCCTTCAGAGGTAGAAATAGTGAAGGAAGAACAATTTGCATGTGATTCTCACCAATGAGGAATATTTGGTGATTGAAGTAATAGGATTATAGATAGGATCAAATTGTTAAGGCTTTTTTTCAGTCTTGTCCAACTTCATTGACCCTATTTGGGTTTTTTTTTTTGTTTTTTTTTTTTGCAAAGATGATGTAAGAGTCTTCCATTTCCTTTTCTAATTTTATACACCAGGAAACGAGGCAAACATGCTTAAGTCATTTACCTAGTGTACACAACTACTAAATATCTAAGGCCAATTTGAACTCCACTGAACCACCTAGCTGCCAATCATGAAGACCTGAATTCAAATCCTACTTTGGATATGTACTAGCTGTATGACCCTGGGCAAATCACTTAACTTTTCTCAGCCTATTTCCTTGTCCATAAAAATGAAGATGATAATAGAGTATCTACCTCACATGATTATTAAGATGAATTGTGAAAACCTATAACATACATTGCAATCCTTAAACTTATACATAAATGCTAGTTATTCTAAAACCTCTTAGATTTATATAAGTAAACAAGTAAAGATAAATTAAATTTTTTTTTTCAATGCTCAGTGTATAAGAGGGCAAAGAAACCCCCAAGCAATAGCCTCTGCTTTTAAGGAAGGTTGTAACATTTACACAATTAAACACAATCTAATTAAATAGGGAGAGATAATTAACAGGGAATCAGGAAAGGTTTCTTTTACAGGAGATCTTTCAAAATTGGGTGAGATGAGCCTTGATGAAATCTAAGGATGAAATAATTTATCAGTTCCTATTTGACTAGGAGGTCTAAAAAAAGAGATATCCTTTCAAAAGAAGAAAAAAGATCCTAGAATTAGAGTTGGAAGAAACTTTGAAAGTCACTAAATCTTGATACCCTCATTTTCCACATTCGAAAACAAATTTAGGTTAAGTAATTTACTTGCCTAAGATAGTAGAGGAAGGTTACAGTTCACCTTGAATTAAGGTCTACTTTCAAATCCATGTGTTGTTAAATATGAACAGATAATTATAATAGGTACTATTAAAGTTCAATAGTAGTAGCTATTCAAATTTGTCGCTGGAGAAGAGTTGAGAAAATGCACTTCTCTCCTTTTTTGACTGAGGTATAAGAAGAGTTTCCATTATGAGTGGAATATTGCAAATATTGTAAGTCACTGTTGGTGTATTGATTAGTTTTGCTACAGTGATTCTTTTTCCTCTTTTTAAATTTTTGTTTAAAAGAATGACTCTGGGTAGAGGAAAGGAAGTAATGTATTTAAAATGAAGATGATCTAAAAATGATAGTTGTCTGTAAAAATAAGATAAAGAATGAGTAATACCGGTAAAGAAAATTAATTATGGGGTAGCCATATATATATATATATGGATAGAGCACTAGCCCTGAAGTCAGGAGGATCTGAGTTCAAATTTGGCCTCAGACACTTAACACTTCCTAGCTGTGTGACCTGGGCAAGTCACTTAACCCCAACTGCCTCAGCAAAAATAAAAAGAAAAGAAAAAGAAAATTAATCATTTCTATTTTTGTGATAGTGCTTCTTTACAATGTAAGCTACATATTCACAAGTATTATCCTTATTTTACAGATGGAGAATCTGTGGCTTTGAGAGATTTAAATAATTTAATCAACTTCAAATCCTTAGGATCTGCAATGGGACTCAAACCCAGCACCTCCAGATGTGTTCCATTGTAGTTGTTGATTATTCATTGCATCATATTGCTTCTACTGTGTTGTTTTGGTTTTGTTTTTTGTTTTGTTTTGTTTTGTTTTCTTTTGTTGTTGTTTTTTTGGAGGGAGGGAGCTTTCTGCCATCTTTATTTTTTGCAGATGTGTTAATCATAGATGACTAGACTAGGTGGTCCACTGGATAGAACATTGGACCTGGAATTATCAGATTTAAAGTTCAGGTCTGACCTCAGACACTTATGAAGTATTTTTTGTGAAGTTTCTAGCATAAAAGAAATGTTAATAGCAGGGGTGGAAGGCTATTTCATCCTTTGTAGGTGAATAATCTGTCCTATTAAACCAAAGCACTATCTTGGGAAAGTAACATAAATATTGGGGGTCATGTCAGGCTTAGTCATAGGCACTTTTTATCACTGAATGTGAATCTGTGGTTTGTTTTGCTCAAAGAAATTATTGGATTTCTTCATTGTCATAGTCAACCATCAAGCATTTACTGAGTAGCTGCTATGTGATAGCTTCTGTGCTAAGGTGCTAGAGATACACATATAAAAAGTGAGATTCTGCCCTTAAAGAACTTCAATTTTAATAAGAGAATATAACATTTAGGAAGCCCTGATCTAGATCATGCCCTCCAATCTTACATGCCCTCAAGGCTTCTGTCCCAGCCCCTCTCCTTATAGTGATCTCATCAATTCCCATGCAACTTCTTGTGTGCTTTCTAAAGCCTCCACTCTGGGGTGCCAAAATATGTCATCCGGACTAGCTCTCTGGAGGATCTCAGGACCAGCCTGAGTCCTCTGTCTTATTGGAAAAGTGATGAGGGGAGACTTACATGAATGGTCAAAACATGGAGTCCATTTATTCCAAATTTTCTCAACCTTTGATACCCTGATACCTTTATATAACTAAAGCAACACTGCACATGTGGTAACTATACACTGCACTCGTGGGACTACATAAAAAACTTGTTATTGTGTGTAGATGACTCATTTCTACTTGGTATCACTCTGTTTCAATCACAAAACAGGTTATCACAGCCTCCTGACTTCTCAGGAAAGCTTCCTTAGGGGAAATATAAGCAGAACCAGGCATTGTCAGCAGGTTCCCTCTTATACCTTACCCAGAGTTTCCCCGCTGTCTGTAGCCCTTTACAGCTTAGCTTCTCTGTGCTAATAATTCTCAAATCTACCCATCTCGCCCCAGACTCACTGCTCATCTCCCATTTCACATGTCCAGAATTCTCAAATCAGTAGACTACTACCTTCTCATAGAAGTAGTATTTTCTCAGTCTCTCAGATGTCATCCTGAACTTATCATTATCATCTAACCCCTATATTTAATCTGTCAATTTCAGCTATGCAGCATCTCTGATATATGCTCACTTCTCTTCTCAGATACTACATGCAACCACTCTCATATAGTCCCTGATTGCCTCATGCTATGATTACTGCGATAGTCTAATGGGTCTCCTTGTCTCAAGTTTCTCCCTATTCCAATCCAACTTCCATTAAGTCACTAAAGTGATTTTCCTGAAGTACAGGTCTGATCACATTACCTACTCCCTCCCACTAACCATTGGTATCCCCCAAGGCTCTGTTTTGTATACTTTTCTCTTTTCCCTCTTTCCTGTTTAACTTGATGATTTTCTCAGTTCCCATGTATTCAATTATCATATCTATACTAATGATTTTCAGATTTACTTATCCAGCCCTAATTTTTCTCCTGACTTATAATTTTTAAAAATTTTAATATTAAAAAAGATTTTAAATTTAAAGTAGAAAACTGATATAACTAGACTTATATGTAAGAAAGTATTCTGGCAGAAGTATGAAGAATGGGTTGGGGAAGGAAAAGGAGTGAGATTTTTTTCCAGCACTACTTTGTTCTGATGTCTACGCTGTTTTTATCGTATGTATTTGTCCTTCTCAATAAAATTGCAAGTTCTTAGAAGGTAGAAAATATCACTGATACTTCTCTATGTTCTTCACAGAGTTCTTAAATAGAGTAAATACTAAAATATTATTTGGTTTGGAAACTGATAGGTAAGTGAAGAAGAGTCTGGTCCTCTAACCTGGACTGTCTCCTCACAGAGAGCCAATGTTTCTGATACTTTGGTCTGAAAAGAATTCTGTTAATGTTTTAAAAACATATTTTTCCCCCTCTCATTTAAGTTTATGATACTATATACAATACTTAGTGTCACTACTCTGCTACATCAAGAACAGATGCTGATTACTTGTTTCTCCCATCCCCACTTTAGTCAACAGTCTCAAGTGCCTTGAAAAAGGATCAATCTTTCCTTCATATTAAATGCTTACTATGTGTCAAACTCTGTACTAAGTGGTAGGGATACCCCCCCCTTGAAAAAAAAAAAAGTTTTTAAAGGTAGTAAAAGTCTGCCTTGACAGAATTCACATTCTATTGGAGAAGACAACATGTCAATACACAAATTAGCTAGAAAGTTATCTCAGGGGAAAGGGCTCTTACGTAAAAGATTTTATGCAGTAGATGGGATTTTGAGCTGAGTTTTGAAAGAAGCTAGAAATGAGTGAGGAAGAAAAGCTTTTGAGGCATGGGGGACAGCCAAAGTAAAGGCACACAGCCAACACAGCAGCATTTATTGAACACTATAGTTTCTGTTTTCAGGAAGCTCACAGTCTCTTGGGGTTTAGGGTAGTATATGCAAAGAACTGTGTACACACACGAGATAGATTAAAAAAATTAGAGATGATCATTGGAGTGAAAGTGTTGACATTAGGGGAGTTTGGGCTTCTTGTGTAAGTTTGAAGTTTAGCTTTGAAGTTTAGGTGGAATTTGAAGGAAGAGGGCAGTTAGGTACTGAGACTCATCTTCCAGAGTTCAAATCTGACTTCAGACACACATTAGCTGTGTGACCCTGAACTAGTCACCTATCCTTATTTGTCTCACTTTCCTTATCTGTAAAATGATTTGGAAAAGGAAATGCAAATTGCTCCAATATCTTTGTCAAGAAAATCCTAGGTATGATTAACAAAGAATCAGACATGACTCAAATGACTCAACAATAACAAAGGAAGGTGTAAGGAGAAAGTGTTCCAGATATGAGGGGAATAGTCAGTGAAATTGCATGGAGTCGAGAGATGAAGTGTCCTTTTCAAGGAATTACAGAAGGACTAGTGGCATTAGATTAAAAAATACAGGTAAGAGGAGTCAGGTGTAAGAAGACTAGAAAGGTAGGAGGGGGGGGCATATTGTAAAAGGCTTTAAAAGCCAAATAAAGAATTTTATCTTTGATCTTGGGTCTTATAAGGAACCATTGGATTGCATAAGGAATTGAGATGGTGTGATGGAAGACTTATGGCTTGTTTGGAAAAGCCACTTTGGTGATTGAGAAAGAATGGATGATGAATGAATATGATTGCTTTCCTCAGTGGGCGTCAGTTTGAAATTAGAATGACTAGGTGCATCAGCAAGGTTCTGGGATTAATTCCAACTCCCTTCAACAATACATGCAAAGGTGCAAAAGAGGCTGGATCATGGGAATAATCCAGGATTGGTGTTTGGCAAGACATAAACTCAAAGAAGACAAGAGGCTGAGAGATTCAAAAGTATAGTTTTCTCAGTTTATCCAGTGGTTGAGATTGGGAAAGGGAGAGGTGATTAGGAAAGGATTAGAGGTCACTATAAAAAGGAAGACCATGTTTAGAAAAAAATAAGGCATTTGGACAGATAGAATAATAAATAATTATAATCAGATTAAGGATTTTGGAGTTCTTGAACATGGGAGTGGAGTGCTGAAAGGTGATTGCAACATAATAGCTGATAAAAATAGCTATCATATACATAGAACTTTATACATTATTCCATTTGATCCTCACAATATCTTGTGTTACATAGATGCTGTTTACACCCCTACTTTACAGAAGAGGAAACTGAAGCTGAGAGTGGTTAAGTGACTCACATTGCTAAGTAATTATATAAGGTGGGATTTGTAATCAGGTCTTCCTAATTTCAAATCCAGTACTCTATTCTATAAGCCACTTAGCTATACTTTTATATGAAGTGATAGGTCTTGAGAAGTTGAGCTTTTAGAGAAAATGGCTAGTTTGAATATTTGAGAGAACACAGATATGTATATTTCAGTCTCCTAATATTGAGAGCAAGCATTAGTAATGGAGAACTTGACTATAAGCTAAGCACTGAACTTATTTAGAAAGGAAAGTGAATAACCTGAGATTTATAATAGCCATCAACATCTATATTGGGGGATGAATTTAGGCAGGACGAAGAAGTAGCTAAGTCTAAGAGGCAGAGGAATAGTTTAGGAGTAGCAAAAAGAGGTTAGGGGAGAGGAAAGACTTTTGTGGCTTTACTACCACATTTGAAATGTCAAATGACCATGAGGGGAAAAGCAGTTAGTTCTGGCATAACTTGGACCTTAGTGATATTGATATTGAATAATATTATATTATCTTCATCTAGCACAGCTTATTCAGCCATTCTCCAGATGATGGACATCTATTCCTTTTCCAGTTCTTTGCTACCACAAAAAGAGCTGCTATAAACATTTTTGCAGATGTGGGTCATTTTCTTTTTTATAATTTCCTTGGGATACAGACTCACTAATGGCACTACTGTGTCAAAGGGCACGCACCGTTTAATAGTCCTTTGGGCATAGTTCCAGATTTCTCACCAGAATGGTTGGATCATTTCACAACTCCATCAACAGTGCATTAGTATCCCAGTTTTCCCACATCCCCTCCAACATTTATCATTATCTTTTCCTGTCATTTTAGCCATCTGAGAGTGTGAGGTGGTACATCAGAGTGGTTTTAATTTGCATTTCTCTAATCAATAATGATTTAGAATGTTTTTTCATATAATTATAAATGGCTTTAATTTTGACATCTGAAAATTGTTCATATCTTTTGATCATTTATCAGTTAGGGAATGATTTGTATTATAAATTTGACATAGTTCTTTATATATTTTAGAAAAGAGACTTTTATCAGAAATACTGACTGTAAAGATTTTTTCCCCAACTTTATACTTCTCATTTAATCTTATTTCTGTTGATTTTGTTTGTACAAACCTTTTTTAATTTAATATAATCAAAGTTGTCCATTTTGCCTTTCATGTTTACTAGTTATTTTTTGGTTATAAATTCTTCTCTTCTCCAAAGATTTAATAGGTAAATTATCCCTTGTTCTCCTAATTTGTTTAGGATATCATCCTTTATGCCCAAATCATATATCCATTTTGACTTTATATTGGTATGCAGTGTGAGATATAGGTCTACATTGAGTTGCTGACTTATTATTTTCCAGTTTTCCTAGTTTCAAATAATGAGTTCTTATTCCAGAAGCTGTAGTTTGGGGGCTTATCAAATACTAGATTGCTGTAGGCCTTAATTACTGTGTCGTGTGTATCTCATCTATTCTACTGATCCATCACTCAATTTCTTAGCCAGGACCAAACATTTTTGATGACTGAAGAATGTTTAGCTAAGCTACCATCTTTTGTATTTTTTTTTCATTAATTCCTTTGATATTTTTTACCTTTTGTTTTTCTAGATGAATTTTATTTTTTTTCTAGTTCTATAAAATAATTTTTTAACAGTTTGATTGCACTGGGAAATGAATGTAAACTGTTATTTTTACCTTCTGAATCCAATTCTTCCTGTGCAACAAAAAATTCGGTTCTACACACATATATTGTATCTAAATTATACTGTAATATATTTAACATATATAAGACTGCTTGCCATCTGGGGGAGGGGGTTGGGGGAGGAAGGGAAAAAATCTGAATAGAAGTAAGTGCAAGGGATAATGTTGTAAAAAATTACCCATGCATATGTACTGTCAAAAAAATGTTATAATTATAAAATAAAATAAAAAATTAAAAAAAAAAACAGTTTGATTGGTGTGACACTGAACAAGTAGACCAATTTAGGCAGAATTGTTATTTTTATTATATTAGCTTGGCCTAGCCCATGAACAGTTTATATTTTTCCAATTATTTAGATCTGATTTTATTTATGTAAGAAGTGTTTTATAATTGTAAAACTCAGCCTTACAAAATAATTGTTTAAAACTATCTTTATATTATAATTGAAAAAATAAAATATTGGATGAAAAAGTAGTAATTGTTTAAAAAAAAAACTTTCTTAAATACTTTTTTTTTTAGCCTAAGGCAGTTGGGATTAAGTGATTTGCCCAATGTCACACAGGTAGCAAGTGTTAAGTGTCTGAGGTCAAATTTGAACTCAGGTCCTCCTGACTTCAGGACTGGTGCTCTATGCACTGCACCATCTAGCTGTCCCTTAAATACCTTATTACTAAAAATTAAAAAAAAATAAAATAAAATGCTAATCATAATCTAAGCCTTCAACAAGTCCTAATCTTCTTACTAGGAAAGGTTCTTGCCTCAATGTTGATCAGTGTGGTGATTGCTGAAGCTTGGGGTAGCTGTGACAATTTCTTAATATAGACAACAACGAAGTTTGCTACATCAGTTGACTCTTCCTTTAATAAAATATTTCTTTGTGGCATACAATACTATTTCATAGCATTTTTACCTACAGAATCAATCCTCTCAAACCCTGCTTCTGCTTCATCAACCAAGTTTATACAGTATTCTTCAATATTGTTTCTCAAGGAATAGGGAGGTATGAGAAGAGGGAGAAAAATGAAGAAACAGCCAGTTGGTAGACCAGTCAGAACTCACACAACACCCCATATTATCTGAGAAGTGCAATAATGCAAAGCATGATGGAGGTAGAGAGAGACAGTACATTTATTAAGCACTTATACCAAGCACTGAGTTAAGATAAGGATACAAATACAATCAAATAAAACTTCTCTTGCCCTCAAAGAGCTAACATCTATCAGGGAAAGATAATAGTATCTAAAAGGAAGCTGGCAAAATAGGGTGTTATAGGTATGTTATGGTATAGAGATATTCAGGATGTAGCTTGGAGATTTGGTATTGGTCATGATAAGTGAAACTTCATGTATCAGACCCTGAAGATCAGGACTGTCATTCAGATTTGGGGGTAAGGGATATGTGATGGCAGTGGGTGATATCAGTAGGTAGCATGCTAAGGATAGGGTAGTAGCTTGGAGTCCTGGTTCCAGGAAAGATAAAGAAAAAGTTCATCTGCTAGAGCTGGGAAACTCAGAAATGTGGTTTGATTTTCTTTGGAGAAGACATAAGTGGAAGAGGTTTAAAATGAGAGGAAGTTCATTTATTACAGATCTAGACTTCCAAAGGGCACAGTGGGAAGAGGAATAAAGTCTAGAGTAAGCATCGATCAAATAGATTTGAAGTTGATGGGAACATGAAAGCAAGCTGTTGTGAAGGCGTATGATTTGTTCATTGGCATGCAAAAATTCTCCACCTTGGCATCACTGGGATGGAAAGAATGAGAAGAGATGGGAATGTGCTGATCATTGGGAAATGAGTCAAGACAGAGTGTCTGTGGATAGAATAAGGTCTACTGATAAAATTAAGTGATTAGAAGGTTCAGAATCATCCCTTAAAATCTCAGCACCCAGCTTCATGGCATTTACTAGCAGGGTTAGAGCCTGCTTTTTAGCAGACATAAATTGGGTGTCTCTATTTTTGGATACTGAACTTTCAGATGACTGATAAATTAATTTGGTAAATACTTTTCTTGAGTTATTTGAAGCCAGTAAAATTCAGTACTTTGTAGATAGTTCTCTAGTATGAAATCTCATACTTAATGTTTGGATTCTGGATGACAAAAGCAGTAGTCATAGGACACAACACTGAAAGTGATGTTTGTGTTCTCATAGGATACTAGATCTAGTAAGGAAGGAAACAAGGATTTATTAAGTGCTTACTATGTGCCAAGCACAAATAAATATTATTTGATTTTTATATCTTCACACTATAGGTGCTATTATTATTCCCAATTTATAGATGAGGAAACTGAGGCAGACAAAGATTAAGTGACTTGCTCAGAGTCATACTTCTAGTAAGTATCTGAGGTCAAATTTGAACTCAGGTCAGGGGACAGAGCACCAGCCCTTAATTCAGGAGGACCCAAGTTCAAATATGATCTCAGACACTTAACATTTCCTAGCTGTGTGACCCTGGGCAAGTCACTTAACCCCAGCCTCAGGGGGGGGGGATTTGAACTCAGGTCATCTTGACTCTGGGCTCAGCTCACTTTATATCTTGCACTATCTACTATCTCCTAGGAATAATAAAACTTATGACCTGGAAGAATATGGTACTTTTAGATGGGCCTAGTGAAATGGGGAGAAGATGATATACAGTGATTTGAACAGTGAAGCATATTTAGTAGTAATGCTGGATCTGGGTATGTCCCTCTTTTTCCTTATACTTTTTTGGACAGACTCCATATTGCTTGCTAATCTAATCAAACATAGTCCAGAGTTAGTGGCAGCATATGGAGCAGGATCATTTACTCAGTGGAGCAGCATAGCTTCCTGAGAGAAATTTACCACCAGCTCTATAACCATTTTTTGATTTTGCCAAAGGATTTGACTTTATGCATTTCAAAGAGAAAAAGCCAATTGTCCCTCTGAGAAGAGTATTCAGACCTAGGTTTTTGTCCATGGCCTGAGTCAAATGCTTATGATGCTATGTTCTAAAGCAACTGTGTCAGAATCTAGAGCCTAAAATGTCAGAATTAGAAATCACCTCACCAACTCACTGATTGTGCAAAGAGTACATTAAAAGCCATTCTTTAGAGATAGGAATTTTCAAGCCTCATTTTGTTAGGGAAAATGATGAGATCACTGAGGTAATACTAGCATTTCTTAGCTAAGTATTCAGTCAGATATTACTTTAACAAAGATTAAGTATCTTCCTATTGCTCTAAGGGAGATGGTACATGTAAAATGGAGACAGGTACTGAGTGGATGTGAGTAAATCTTTTCCTATCATTGTCATCACCACTACCACCACTACCACCACTGGTGTTTATATGCAAATTTACTGAAGCATTTTTCCTGTAATTCATTTGACTTCACAGTAACCCCACGAGGGAAATGTGATTATTTATGCCCCTTTCTAGGTGAGGAAATAGAGGCTGAAAAAGGTAAGTGTTTTGGCCACCATCACATAACTACTGAATGTCAGAGGTAGGACTCCAATTGCAGCACTACTTGATCTTTTACCATCTCTCCTAGGTGTATATCCCTAATTGAGAAAGAGGTAATTTCAGGCATTATTATGAGATAGTGCTTCTCTCATAGACTTGTTTAGTCAAAAGTGCTAGTGACATGATTGTGTATCTTATTACTTGGATTTATGAGTATCAAAATTGCTAACTCTTTTGAATTGAAAATCTTAATGAGGATTTTTGATGAAACCACCACTGTGGAAACTGAATGAAAGTATGTTTTAATTGGAAAAAAAATAGGAAAGTTTTCTCACCCGTAAAATTAGGTCAGTCTAGATAGATGACCTCTCAGAATCCTTTCCAGCTCTATATCTGTGATCCTGTGAATGTATTAAAACATCAGGAAAAGTGTGAAAATATCAAAGTTGTCGTAGTTTGGGGGAAAGGATCAAAGGCCATTAGGAAATGACAGTTTCTGGAAAGTATTTACTAACCTACTTTTGGCCCTTAAATTCTAGACTCATAATACCTTCCTGAACTCATCACCTTCCTGCACACACATACATCCACACACAGAGTCATTGAGAGGGAAAGATGCAACATTAAATTTAGAGGTTAAAAAAATATTTACACATAACTCAGACATAGGAAGAAAAACATCTTTGCATCTAAGTGTACAGCAGATAGTGCTATAAAGTGGTGAGGTTCCATTAATTTGGGTAGAAATTGTACGGTCGTTGATTCTTCAGTGTTAGCTGCACACTATGTGCAGAATAGTTTTGGGCAAACATAATCCTTGTCCCCCAATGTTCACATTTAGAGTTTGAAAAGGGCCTCAAAGATAATTAAACCTTTCACTTTTTAAATGTGACCTAAAGAAAACAGGCTTTTAAAGACTCTAGTCAAATAAGAGATCTCTCTTGAATATGATATCATATTAAATTAATAAATCAAGCATTTACTAAGTGCTCACTATTGCTGAATTCTGGAGATAGAAATAGAAAAGTAATACAGTCCCTGCTCTCACAGAGTTCATTTTCTCGTGGTAGATGCAACACTTGGAAGAATTCAGCTGCAATTCAGATGGTTTCATTCCATGGTCCTTAGAATGCAGTGACAAAGAACATGGTAAATGTTCTACTCTGATATTAATGTTTTACTTTAATATTATTTCTCTAATAGAATATTATCCTTAATAAAATAAAACAAATAATCCCATATTGAAACATTTGAAAATACTGAGGGCTTTGATGGCAAGAAGTCTTTTTTTTTTTCTTGGTCTTCAGTAGCAGTAGCTGTAGCTACTGCAGAAGTAATTGCAAGGCTGCATTTCCAGTTGTTTCCCAAAATGGTGGTAAAGGCAATGGGTTAGAAGTATTACTATTCCCAGGGTTCTTGAGTTCTGGGTACTAAGAAGCCTCCTTCAGATATCTAAGAAGAGAGAGTAATCAAGATGATAGTAATTTGACTTGTCTGGCATATAGTTCCTTCTCTCCCTCAGTGGGCCTTCCTGCTCTAAGCTAGACTGATTTTGCTTGCCTTTCTGTGGCAGTTCGTTATTAGATAGTATGAATGTCTGACACCTTCTTCATCAAAATAACTTAACCAACATGATGGCAATGAACACTATACTGAGAGCTGAACTAGTGATCTGAGAGGTGCTGCCACTCTAAGATTGCTATACCAATTGCAATTGGTGGCAATTGGTTGTAATGATTGCTGATTATAATGAGGAAGATGGTTTACCTATCCACAATGATTTCTCTCTTCCATGATGGCTGTGGATATAGAAGTGGAAACAGGCCTGATGGTTGATTGGCCACTGCTATTTGCAAGGTTTTTGGATTAAGCTGTTTTCAACAAGGTCAATAGGAAGGTGATAGGCAAGATGGTTGTAGTGGTTTGAACTACCTGGTAATATGCTATCTTCAGTCTTTCCCCCAGGGTGCCTTGCTACTTCCAGTATTTATTCCAAATGTAACAAAACTTCTCCTGGTATCTTATGAATATCCTGTGAATTCTTTCTCTTTGTACATAATCTGCTTTCACCAATTTGGGGAAATTAGCACTTTCTTGAAATAAAGTGACCAAATTCTTTCGTTTCTCAAATTCTCTGAGTAATGCTAATATTGATATTGTTGTGTTATAGTCTGCCCTCCTAATATACTATTCAGCCTATATGTTTACCAGTTATTTGAATAAGTTACTTTTTGAGCCTCTCTTCTCAGTCATATAATTGATTAAAAGGCATTAAAATAGAAAATCTTATTGTACTTATTTATTGCTAATCATAAAAAAGTAAAAGCAAAATTATGCCTTAAAGGCTACTAGACATGCTGGCTCCCATTCATGAAATTCTTTCTCCTTATCTTTACCTCTTGACTTTCTTCAGATCACAGCAAAAATCCTACCTTCTCCAGAAAGCTTTTCCTTTCCTTCCTTCCTCTCCCTGTTGATTATCTCCAAATATCCTTTCTGGAGACTTGTGGGAGCCAAAATGGCAGAACAAGCAGGAATTGCCTGAACTCTTCTAAATTTACTTCCAAACAACTATAAAATAGGGACTCAAAATGAATTCTAGAACAAGAAAAAAACTGAGTAAAAGTTTTTGAGCCCAAGACAAAGCTGAAGATCAACAAGGAAAGGTCTGTACCAGTTGGTAAAGGGGGAGCACAGTCTAGGGCAGGCAGTGTTCCATAAAGCCAGTGGGAGGTTTTGACCTAAATGAAAGTAAATGACCAAAGACCCACACCTTGTGGGTGCAGTTGCAGGCAAGCAACCAATTTAGCATTGTTTATCCCCTCCTTCCCTCTTCCCTCGGGTCCCAGTGCCACACTGGATGAGCTGCCAGACCTCCTGCAGCCCAACATACCACCAGGCCCAGGAGCAGAGCTTAACTTTAAAATGGGCTGGAAAAATAAGAAAACATAACAACAACAAAAAAAAAAAACATGACCATAGAAAGTTATTGTGGTGAAAAAGAAAATCAAAATACAGACTAAGAAGAGAACATTGTCAAAATACTTATATGCACAGCCTCAAATAAAGTGCTTCTTGGAGAACTCAAAAAAGACTTATAAGATCAAAAAAGAAAGGTAGAAGAAAAATGGGGAAAGAAATGAGAATGATGGAAGAGAATCATGAAAAAAAAGTCAATAGCTTGATAAAGCACCATCCAAAAAAAGATGGAAAAGATGTACAAAAATTTACTGAAGGAAAAAAACCCTTAAAAAGTAGGATGGGGGGCGGGGGAAACTAGGTGGCACAATGGATAGAGCACCACCCCTGAAGTCAGGAGAACCTGAGTTCAAATCTGGTCTCAGACACTTAACACTTCTTAGTTGTGTGACCCTGGACAAGTCACTTAACCCCAATTGCCTGGGGGGAGGGGGAAGTAGGATTGGCCAAATGGAAAAGGAAATAAAAAACTAACTGAGGAAAATATCTCCTGAAAATTATAATTAAACAAGTGGAAGCTAATGATTCTATGAGTTCAAAAGTCAAATAAAATTTTGAAAATCAAAAAGAAAGAGAGAGAAAGGAAGAAAGGAAAAGAAAAAAGAATATGAAATATCTCACTGGAAAGTACATCCAGGAGAGATAATTTAAGAATTATTGCATTACCTGGTAGCCATGACACCCACTTCTACCCTCCCCCCATTGTAGATGTTACATATTAAAAAATCATTAAAAGAGAACTGCCCTGATATCCTTGAACCAGAGAGAAGAATAGATTGAATCCATTCACCTCCTGAAAGAGATCCCAAAATGAAAACTCCCAGGAATAGTATAGCCAAATTCCAGAACTTCCTACAGCCAGGAAAAAAGTCAAATATTGGGGAGCCACAGAATTACACATGATGCGGCAGCTTCTACATTAAAGAATCAGAAGATTTGGAATATAATATTCCATTATGCCCAAAAAGTTATCAAACTGTGCATACACTTTAATCCAGTAGTGCTACTACTGGGCTTATATCCCAAGGAAATACTAAAGAAGGGAAAGGGACCTGTATGTGCCAAAATGTTTGTGGCAGCCCTTTTTGTAGTGGCTAGAAACTGGAAAATGAATGGATGCCCATCAATTGGAGAATGGTTGGGTCAATTATGATAAATGAATGTTATGGAATATTATTGTTCTGTAAGAAATGACCAACAGGATGAATACAGAGAGGCTTGGAGAGACTTACATTAACTGATACTGAGTGAAATGAGTAGAACTAGGAGATCATTATACGCTTCAACTGTGAGGATGTATTCTGATGGAAGTGGATATCTTCAACATAGAGAAGAGCTAATCCAATTCCAATTGATCAATGATGGACAGAATCAGCTACACCCAGAGAAGGAACACTGGGAAATGAGTGTAAACTGTTAGCATTTTTTGGTTTTTTCCTCAGGTTATTCTTACCTTCCGAATCCAATTCTTCCTTTGCAACAACAACAAAATTCGGTCCTGCACAAATATATTGTACCTAGGATATACTATAACATATTTAATATGTATGGGAATGCCTGCCATCTAGGGGAGGGAGTGGAGGGAAGGAGAGGAAAAATTCAGAACAGAAGGGAGTACAAGGGATAATGTTGTAAAAAATTACCTATGCATATGTACTGTCAAAAAATGTTATAATTATAAAATTAATAAAAATAAATTTTTAAAAAAGTGTGGGAAAAAAAAGGAATATAATATTCCAGAAAGCAAAAGAGATAGGATTACAACCAAGAATCACCTACTTGCCACAGCTGAGCATAATTCACAGGCAAAAATAGACATCTAATGAAATAGAGAATTTTCAAACACTCCTGATGAAAAAACTACATCTAAACATAAATTTTGGTTTTCAAATATAAGACTCAAGAGAAGCAGGGAAAAGAAAACAAGTTATTCAGTGATCTTTGGATCCTCACATGGAAAAATTATACTTGTAATTCTTAAGAATTATATCACTGTTATGGTACATAAAAGGTATGCACATAGAGGGTATGGGTACAAATTCACTTTGACAGGATGAAATATTTTTTTAAAATGTGGGATGAGAAAAAAGATTGCACTGGAAGAAGAAATTGGCTCAAAGAGGGAATAGTATACACATTTAATTGGGTATCGAAATCTATCTAAACTTATAGGGAATTGCAAGAAGAGACTGCCATAAAAAGGGATGGACTGATGGAAGGGAACATAGATCAAAACACTGGTAAAAAGGGAGAGACAGAGACAGAGACACCATCTTGAGAGATTACCATCTTCCAGGTGAAAGATCCACTTAAAAAGAGAACTCTGGCAAAAAAGAAATCTTGCCATCACTGACTAAGAGAGACATTCATTCCTCTAATTGTCACAGGACAATCTATATTTATATATCTTTTCCTGATATATGTAGACTAGAGGCATCCTTAAATTCTACTGGGGAATAATCTCCTCCTGAAAGGTTTTATTCAGGTTTTGTATGAGCACTGGATTCCCTGCCTTGTAAATCTCAGCTGGAGTAGGATCAGGACTGGACGTTTTGCCACATGAAAGAACCCTAATGTCATTCAAAACGTTTTCTTCAGTTGGAAATTCAGCTAGAGAGGAGCTGACTTCTACCTGAGATATATGGTCAATGGTTTCAGCATTGATAGATGTCTCTAACTTAATTAGACACCATGGAAGCATTCAGCTCATCTCTCTAGGATCATGTCCTTATTACTAATCAACTTGGCTCTATCTGGTCTTTAGCCCATAAATAGCCTTCAGAGCATCATAAAAGTGCTTTGGATTATTACAGTCAGCATAAAACTGAATTTCACATGCCTTCTTATTGAGCCAAGAAACATACATCTCTTTAAGCTTTGCTTGCACTTCAGTTTTGATGGAATAGATGAACTATCTTATTGGTAAACCCTATGATTTCTCATTTTTCATTTATCAGCTTCTGAATTTCTGCATCATTTTCATCAAAACCAGCCTTAATGATTGTGAGTTTTCTGGTCCAAATGAATAAATGTGATCTTGTACACCACATCTCTGAAAGCTATACACTCCTTTTCTGCCCCACTGTTGCCAACTATGTGTTGGCTCAAGTTTCCCTCCAAGTTAGTAACTAACTGTTTCCACTTAGGGAAGCACTCTAATCTGTTGACATTAAGTCTTCTGGTAGTTGACTTTCCTTGGGGTGTCTGCTTTTATTGAATGTGAATATTTAACTTGGAGAGGAAAAATCTATGGTCAGTCCAGAATTTTGCACCACCCATATTGCCTTTGTCACTCTCATATCTACTCTTTTCCTTGCAATAACAGAGTCTATTAAATGTCAGTGTTTGCTGTGAAGTTGTATCAAAAAGTTTTATTGTAAAACTAGTTAAATCTAACCACAAAATAAAGAATATTTTAAGAAGGTAAATATAATTTTATTTTGTCTGCAGTAATTTTAAATGGAATTTTTTTCCATCTTTTGCTGATGGGTTTTGTCACCAATATACAGAAATGCTAATGTTTTATGGTTTATGTCAGTTTATTTTATATCCTGCAATTTTGCTAAAGCTGTTAATTGTTTTCAGGAGGTTTTTGGATGATTTTCTAGGATACTCTTAAGTATATCATATCATACCATCTGCAAAGAGTGATAATTTTATTTCCTCAATGCCTTTTCTAATTTCTTTAATTTTTTTATTTTCTTATTGCTAAAGCCAACATGTCTAGTACAATGTTGAATAACAGTGGCAATGATAAGCATCCTTGTTTCACCCCTGATCTTATTGAGAATGTATCCAGCTTTTCTCCATTACAAATAATGCTTGCTGTAGGTTTTAGGTAGACACTGCTTATTATTTTAAGGAAAGCTCCCTTTATTTTATCCCTGTACTCTAGTGTTCTTAATAGGAATAGGTGCTATATGTTATCAGAAGTTTTTTTTTTCTGCATTTATTGAGATTATCATATGATTTCTGTTGGTTTTATTGTTTATAGTAATAGTTTTCCTGATATTGAACCAGTCCTGCTTCCTGGTATAAATCTCACTTGATCATAGTGTATTATCCTGCTGATAACTTGCCGTAATCTTTTTGCTAATAATTTATTTTTAAATTTTGCATCAATATTCATTGGGGAGATTAGTTTGTAATTTTATTTCTCTGTTTTAACTCTTCCTGGTTTAGGTATCAGTACCATATTTTGTCATAGAAGGGGGTTGACAGGACTCTTTCTTTAATTTATTTTTCCAAATAGTTTACATAGTACTGAAATTAATTATTCTTTAAATGTTTGGTAAAATTTACGTGTGAATCTATTTGGCTCTAGAGATTTTTTTATTGATAGCTTGTTCAATTTCTTTTTCTAAAATTTTAGTAATTTATTTCCTCTTCTGTTAATCTGGCCAATTTATATTTTTGTAAATATTCATCCATTTCAGTTAGATTGTCAGACTTTTTGCTGTACAGTTGGGCAAAATAATTCCTAATTATTGCTTTAATTTGTCATTGGTGGTAAGTTCACCCTTTTCATTTTTGATGCTGGTCATTTGGTTTTTTCCTTTCTTTTTTTTTCTAATGAAATTAACCAAAAATTAATTTTCTTAGTTTCAGTTTTATTAACCTCTCCTTTGAGTTTCAGAATTTCTAATTAGATATTTAACTGGGAGTTTTAAATTTGTTCTTTTTTTTTTTTTTTTTTTTAGCTAAAAATTTTAGTTACCTGACCAATTCATTGATGATCTCTTTATTTTATTCATGTAGCTATTTAGAGATATAGAATTGCTTTAGCTGCATCCCATAGGTTTTGGTATGTTGTTTTCTTATTGTCATTCTCTTGGATGAAATTATGGATTGTTTCCATGATTTGTTGTTTGATTCACTCATTTTTGGAATTAGATTATTTAATTTCTAATTGGTTTTTAGTCCATCTTTCCCTGTCCCTTTATTGAATATAATTTTTATTGCATTGTGGTCTGAAAAGCTTCCTTTTCAGAAAACATTTATCATTTCTGCCTTTCTGCATTTGATTGTGAGGTTTTTATGCCTTAATATATGGTCAGTTTTTGTGAAAGTGCTATGTATTGCCGAGAAAAAAGTATATTCCTTTCTGTTCCTATTCATTTTTCTCCAGAGGTCTGTTTTATCTAGGTTTTCTAGGACATTCCTAATTTCTTTCCTGTTTAATTTTTGGTTAGATTTGTCTGATTCTGTTGGGGAAAGTGATTTAGGTCCCCCACTAATAAAATGTCTGTTTCTTCCTGTAACTGGCTTAAAATCTAGGAATTTGGCTGCTCTACTACTTGGCGCATACACATTTGGTGTTGTAACTATTTCATTATTTATGATATGCTTTATTCTGTCAATGAGTATTTTCCCCCTTTGTTTCTAGAATTTCAGAGCAGTTTTCCTTTATGATCTCTTGAGTAATCATATCTGGGCTTCTTTCTTTTGTTGGGGGGGTCATGACTTTCAGGTAGACCAATAATTTTAAGTCATCTCTTCTGGGTCTATTTTCCACATTGGTGAATGGCTGAATAAGTTATGCTCTATGAATGCAATGTAAAATTATTGTTCATCATAATGATGAGCAGACTGATGTCAGAAAATCCTGGTAAGATTTACATGAACTGATATCGAATGAAGTGAGCAGAACCAAGAGAATGTTGTACTTAGTAACAGCAACTAAAATAGACTTAGATTTTCTCAGAAATTCATGATCCAAGACAATTCCAAGACATGGGATGGAAAATGGCATCTACATCCAGAACAAATGGCATCTGAATGTGGATCAAAGCATACTATTTTCTTCTTTTTTTGTTGTTTGCTTTTTCTTTCTCGTGATTTTTAACTTTCACAATATGACTAATATGGAAAAGTGTTAAGGTAATTGTACATGTATAACCTATATCACATTGCTTGCTGTCTTGGAGAAGGGGGCAGTAAGAGGAGGGAAAAAAATTTGGAACAGAGTCTTACAAAAATGAATGTTGAAAACTATTTTTACATGTAATTGGAAAAGTAAATACTGTTGAAAATTTTAAAAAGAAAGAAAGAAATGATAAGCAGGATGATTTCAGAAAAGCCTGGAAAAATTTTCATGAACTGATGCAAAGTGAAGTAAACTTAACCAGGGGAACATTGTACCCCAAAACAATATTGTATGATGAGCAATTGATCTGAGATAATCCCAAAGGATTCATGGTGAAAAATTCTATTCCCCTCCAGAGAAAGAATTGATGACATCTGTATGTAGATAGCATTCCCTCCCTTTTTCATTTTCCTCCACAAAATAACCAGTATGGAAATGTTTTATATGATTGAACGTATCATATTGCTTACTCCCTTAGAGAGGGGATAGTATCAGGAACTTAAAACACTAGAGGGAAAAAAAACAAAACCTGTTGAAACTTTTTATGTAATTGGAGAAAAAAGTATTAAAAATAATTATTGAATTTAAAATGAAGGCATCAAAAAGAACTCACTAGGGGAAGAGGAAGCCATCCTTGCAGAGGGTTACTACTGTGAGGGGAAGGCCCCAGGCACTAAGAGAAGTTCCAGGATGAGAGAGCTGTTGGGTCTGAATAGGCACGGTTTAATTGGAATCAGAGTGGGCTGGATTGCATTTGGGAAACTGCCAATTGCTTTTGATGACCTAAGCCTCTCCCTGAAACAAAGGCCTGTCTTTTAGACAATTTTCTTCCAGTGATACAGTCTATCTTTGAAGAATGAAATGCCCTGTCTCTGAAAATGTCAATTTTTGTATGACCCAACAGGCATTGGAGAGAGACAAGATGGACATAAGGAGGCCCACAGTATCAGTAGCAATAAAGTATTCCCAAGGAGGTGTGACATAAATTAGGTATTATCCATGAAATATATTAATATTAAAGGAAGTAAAAAGTGAGGGATTAACTAATGAATATCTTAATTGTTTCATTGTTACCTCATTGTTTTGTTTATTAGTATTTGTTTATTAGTTTATCTAGTAGACCCCCTATAGACAAGAATCACATAGGATAAAAATTTAAGGGTGACTTGCAGTCTGTATCCCACATTGATTTCAGTTTAGTTCAATTAGCATTTATATCATCTAAGTTTTTATTTAATCACATTTATCAGAATATCTATATAAGCCAATTTTTAATTTATTCACATAGGTTGTTTATCCATTCATTTTATGTGAATATTGATGAGAATATCTTACATGGTTCCTTTTCTATTTATTTTGCTTCTGGTCCTTTAGCCAATTCACTTACTTTATAACATTTTATGTTATATTGGTATTCCATACATTTTTAAGTTTGATTTGTGTGTGTGTGTTTTTTTTTTAATGTTTTTAACCATTTCTCTTGTGTTAAAAACTTCTTTTTTATGGCATATATGATTAATCTAGTTATCTTCAACTTAGATCATTCTCTTATACAGACATTTGGGGAGCAGTATTCAATAATAGTTACAAAGTTGATCATACCCTTTGTGTTGTTATTTTCTAGGAAAAAAGGGATTCTATTTGTAGGAAAAATAAATAATATAAAATTATATTGTATTTGTAAGAGCAAAAAATAAAAGTCAACATATATGGTCAGTAATTGAACAATAGGGTTAATAAAGTAAGTTATGTTAATATAATGGAATACAATGCTATAAAAGCTAAACATATAAGTAGACATACACTATGAAAACGTCTGATAATTTCAGAGTTAGAATTTATGTTAGTGACCATTGAAGCTATTTTATACCTTAAACATAATTCAAAATATATATAGTATGGCAGAAAAATAATCATCCAATCTTTTAAAACTTTAAAAACTTCCAGTGAGGGGGAACCTGATACTTTCTGAGGCAGCCCACTTCATTTTTGAATAAAAGACTATATGAAGTGATATCAAGTCAGTGTTAAGGGCAACTCAGACAGACTTTAACAGAGAACAGAATCTTTTTTTTTTTGTATCTGCCATATTGATTTATTTGATTCTAACTTACTTAATCCTAGGGACTTTATATAACATTTTACTCTTTCATTTTTGTTTGATTGCTTTGGTTAATGGGATTATTTAAGTTTATAATTCAAAATAATATTATAAACTACAGAAAAGTCAGAGTGGCTATGATCTACAGTGAAACAAACTCTAACTCCTGGATTAGAGGACCTGGGATAAAATTTCTGGTCTGAATTTTCAGATGAAGATATTGAAACTATTTCTACTCATATGAAAAGGTGCTTCTAGTCACTGATCAGAGAAATGCAAATTAAGACAACTCTGAGATATCACTACATACCTTTCTGATTGGCTAAAATGATAGGAAAATTCAAGGACGAATGTTGGAGGGGATGTGGAAAAACTGGGACACTGATACATTGTTGGTGGAACTAGGAATGGATCCAGCCATTCTGGAGAGCAGTTTGGAACTATGCTCAAAAAGTTATCAACTGTGCATACCCTTTGACCTAGCAGTGTTTCTGTTGGGCTTATATCCCAAAGAGATCTTAAAGAAGAGAAAGGATCCCATAATGTGCAAAAATATTTGTGGCAGCCCTCTTTGTAGTGGCTAGAAACTGGAAATTGAATGGATAACCCATCAGTTGGAGATTGGCTGAATAAACTGTGGTATATGAATGTTATGGAATATTATTTTTCTGTAAGAATTGACCAGTAGGACGATTTCAGAGAGACTTACATGAACTGATGTTGAGTGAAGGGAGCAGAACCAGGAGATCATTATACAATGCAACAAGACTATATAATGATCAGTTCTGATGGACATGACTCTCTTCAACTGATTCAAACCAGTTCCATTTGTTCAGTGATGAAGAGAGCCATTCATGTACACCCAGAGAGAAGACAGTGGGAACTGAGTGTGGATTTTCACTCTTTCTGTTATTGTTTGCTTGCATTTTTGTTTTCCTTCTCAGATTTTTTTCTTTCCAGATCCGGTTTTTCTTGTACAGCAAGATAACTGTATAACTATGTATACATATATTGGATTTAACATATATTTTAACATATTTAACATGTATTGGACTACTTGCCATCTAGGTTAGGGGGTGGGGGGAAGGAGGGAGAAATTTGGAACAGAAGGTTTTGCAAGGGTCATTGTTGAAAAATTACCCATCCAGGGATTGTCTGTCATCGGGGGGAGGGAAAAGAGGGAGGGGGGGTAATTTGGAAAAATGAATACAAGGGATAATATTATAAATATATATATATATATATAATAAAAAAAAATTAAAAAAAAAGAAAGAAAAATTACCCATCCATATGTTTTGTAAATAAAAAGCCATAATAAAAAAAAATTCTGGTCTGTCCCTTCCAGCCCTAGATCTGTGATTCTAGAGAGAAGTCAGAGAAAAGACGAGATGATTTATCTGCTGAGAGTGTTAATTACTTTGAGAAAGCTATTGGATGACAAGAATACCTAGATTGCTAGAGGTTTAGAAGTGAATGGGAAAAAGAATTATGGACTCTTAATTTTTCTTACCTTCCCCCACACACACACACAATGTAACTAATGTGGAAATGTTTTATGTGATTTAATTTATTTAAATAGGTAGGTTTTTTTTCCTTCTCACTGGGTAGAGGATATGGTGAAGAGATGGAGTATAATTTGGAACTAAAAATTAAAAACTTTTTTAAAAAGAAATGAATGACTAGAGAGGATGCTAAGATTTAAAGAGTACAAATTCCTTCTAAGAGTTTGATAATGAAAATGGAGTGGCTGAACAGTCAAGCAGGCTGCCTTTACGGTATAAAAACGAAATGGGCTATCTCAAAAGGTGGCAGCTTTCTCCTCTCTAGAGTTGGTCATCATGCTGCTTTTTTATCCCACATTTACATCAAACTTCTTGATGATTACAATGACAGATTCAAGTGAAGACTCAACAACTTGTTCTCATTGCTATTTCATCCCTAATTTGCCAGACTCTTATCTCCAGCCTCCCTTCTTCCCTCTCATATATTCCCAACTTATTTTTAGTAGTCTCTTATTTTTTCAAATATATGCAAAGATAGTTTTCAACATTTACCTTTGCAAAGCCTTATGTTCCAAATTTTTCACCCTCCTCTCCCCACCATACTCCTTCCAAAGACAACACTCTGATATAGGTTAAACTTGTGCAGTTCTTCTAAACATATTTCCATGCTGCATATATAAAATCAGATTAAGAGGAAAAACACACAAATAAAAACAACAAAAAGGTGAAAATACTATGCTTTGATCTATATTCAGTCTCTTTCTGGGTTGCGAGATGGCACTTTTCCATCACAATTCTGTTGGAATTGTCTTGAATCAGCTCATTGTTGAAAAGAACCAAACCCAGCACAATTGATGATCACCTGAGCTTCTTGTTACTATGTACGTACAGTGTTCTCTTGGTTCTGCTCATTTCAGTCAGCATCAATTCATGTAAGCATTTCCAGGATTTTCTGAAATCATCCTGCTTATCATTTCTTATAAAACAATAATATTCCATCACATTCATATACCATAATTTATTCAGCTAATCTCCAACTGATGGGCATCTACTCAATTTCCAGTTCCTTGTGACTACAAAAAGAGCTGCTACAAACATTTCTTTGTACATACGAGTCCCTCTCCCTCCTTTATGATCTCTTTGGGATACAGACTCAGTAGAGACACTGCTAGATCAAATGGTATACAAAGTTTGGCCATAATTCCAAATTGCTCTCCAGAATGGTTGGATCAGTTCACAACTCCACCAGTAAGTTGCATTAATGTCCCAGTTTGCTCACATCCCCACCAACATTTATCATTATAGTTTCTGGTCATTTTAGCCAATCTGAGAGGTGTGATGTGGTTCCCCTGAGTGTCTTAATTTGCATTTCTCTAATCAATAGTGATTTAGAGCATTTTTTCACATGGCTAGAAATGGCTTTAATTTTTTCATCTAGGAAGTGTTAAAATATCTGTTAATATTCTTTGACTAACAATTGGGGAATGACTTGTATTCTTACAAATATAATTCTCTATATATTTTTAAAATGAGGCCCTTATCAGAAACACTGGATGTAAGAAAATTTTCCCAGCTTTCTCGCTTTCCTTTTATGGCTGTGGTGGTTTTGTTTGTACAAAACCCTTTTATATTAATGTAATCAAAATCATCTATTTTGCATTTTATAATGTTCTTTTAGTTCTTCTTCGGCCAGAAATTTCTCTCTTCTACACAGGTCTATTATTTGAAAAGTGTTTTGTAATTGTGTTTGTGCCTGTCTTGGCAGATAGACCACTATATTGTAGTTATTTTAAATGGTATTTCTCTTTCTTTCTCTTGCTGCTGGGCTCTATTGGTAACATAGAAATGCTGATGATTTATGTGGATTTATTTTAGATCCTGCATTTGCTAAAATTGTTAATTGTTTCTAGTGAGTTTTTAAATTGATTATATAGCATTCTCTAAATAGGCCATCATAGCATCTGCAAAGAGTGATAGTTTTGTTTTCTCGCTTAATCTAATTCCTTCAATTTCTTTTTCTTCTCTTATTGCTGAAATGAACATTTCTTTTATAATATTGATAATAGTACTGATAAAAGCCAGCTTTGTTTTACCCCTGATCTTCTTGGGAATGCTTCTAGATTATCCCCATTACATATAATAATTGCTGATGGTTTTAGATACATGCTACTTCATTTTAAGGAAAATTCCAGAAATTTTAATTTAAGGAAATTTTTTCCCCTAAGGAAAATTATTCCTATGCTCTCTAATGTTTTTAATGGGAATGGGCATTGTATTTTGTCAGGTGCTTTTTTTGCATCTACTGAGTCTTATGATTTCTATTGGTTTGGTTATTGATATGGTCAATCATCCTGATAGGTTTCCTGATACTGAACCAACTCTGCATTCTTGCTATAAATCCTACTTGTGATATATTATCCTGGTGATAAATTGTTATAATGAGTGTTACTACTGGGCTTATATCCCAAAGAGATCTTAAAGAAGGGAAAGGGATCCACATGTGCAAACATGTTTGTGGCAGCCCTTTTTATACTGGCCAAAAACTGGAAAGTGAGTGGGTGCCCATCAATTGGAAAATAGCTGAATAAATTGTGGTACATATTTAATATGTATTGGTCTACCTGCCATCTGGGGAGGGTATGGGGGAAGGAGGCGAAAAATTGAAACAAAATATTTTGCAAGGTCAATACTGAAAAATTTCCCATGCATATATCTTGTTTAAAAAAAAAAAGCTATAATAAAAAATAAATATATCATCTCAGTATATGATATTCATCTTCAGTATCATCTATTCCATAAACATCAATGTTCAGTATGTAGAATATATATATATATATATATATATATATATATATATATATATATATATATATATATATATATATATATATTTCATCAAATTTATTTTTTAAGTTCTTTCTTCAGTGTATTTTTTTTTTTCCGCCAATCTTTATAGTAGCTCTGTATGGTCAGAGCTCTTTTTGAATTTTTGTTCATTTTTAAAGATTGAGGTCTGCTCCTAAGGTACAGAGGAGATTGTTTTGAGTTTCCTCTGCAGGGCCACAGGGACTTTTCACTGACTCTGCTGATTGGTAGTGCTGTATAGTTCCCCCTTGTGCTGGATTGACCTGGCCAAATCTCACCTGATTTCTGTTTTGATTTCATACAGCTTCAGGCTGTCTCTGATATATCTCTTTAAACTGCACCAGTGAGAAGTAGAGTCTTATGTCAGCTATGGAGACTGTTTTACTATGCTCTTAGCACTCAAATGATTCATATATTCCTAATGTGATTTCATTAATTCTATTCTGGAAATGAGCCTTCTTCCAAGCAGAGGCATCTGGCAGCCACATTTCATTCATTTAACACTTGTTATGTTCTGGATGTAGTGTTCAAATCTTGGGGGTACAAAGATGAAACAGCCCTTTCCCTCAAGGGGGGAATAAGACAAAGACATAACTGGTTATGACAGAAGGTAGAATGTGATGGGGATAAAGGAGAGGTACAGTTTGAAGAGGGAGTAATGAGGGATTAGGTGGTATTGGTAAAGAAAGTTTTCATAATGGGGATCATTCCACTAATCACTCCATTGTATGTTGAAAGAAAGATTTCAAAAGGTAGGTAGATATGAGGAAGGAATTGTATCATAAACATAGAGACGCCAAAGCAGGAATGGTGTTTATGAATGCAGTGGGGGCAAGCAAGGAAAGCAGAACAAGAGTTTGACTTAAACCTGAAATACTACAAAGAGACTGGAAAGATAGATTAGAACTATATGGTAGAAAGTTTAAATGTTAGCATAAGAGACTTGAGTTCTATTCTGAGAGCAGTAGGGAGCCAGTGAAGCTTCTTGAGCCAAGAAGGTGACACAATCTTTAGTCACAGTAGGAGGATTTTTTATTGTTTATGGAAGAGAGTAAGTGAACTCAAGGATTAGCACACTGTATGCTTTGTTTAAGCCACCATTCCAAAGGAAGTATTGCGTGTGTCCAGAAGTTTAAAAACAGACAAAAAACATCAATCTTTCTTTGTTCATTCAAATTGGATGTTTCTGTGTCAGTGGATATGGTCTTAGAAAAAATACTTTTGGACTTGGAAGTATGTGAAAAAACATTGTCACCCATTATTTTTCAGATATTGACTCCCTATCTTTAGTTGTCTCTGTTGTTTCTAGTTAGTATTTTGATAGCCAGAGTTTCTAGTACACCACTTAAATAATTAACACTATTTTTGCTTTTATTTTTTTTAATTGTCTCATTTTTTTAATGTCACCATAATATCTAAAGCTATTCTTCTCTACCTTAGTCAGTCAGTAAATATTTAGTAATTGATTTCTGTATGCCAGGTACTATGCTAAGTGTTACCAAGTGATACCAAAAAATGCAAAAAAGATGTCCTTTGCTTTAAAAAGAGAGAATTTTTTTTCATAAGACAGTTTGATGTAACTGCCTGGGTCTGATATTATGTGAAATGTCCCTGTACTCAGTCTCAGTAAAGAAGAAAAAGAAATATATTTCCCCATTTTTTCTATGGAGTCGAGTTAGCTAATTATTAAAGTGTTGAGTTCCTCTTTTTTGTTGTTTCCATTTGTTATTTTTTCAGTCACAGAGTCCAAGTCTCTGTGAGCCCATTTGGGTTTTTCTTAATAAGGATAGTAGGATAGTTTGCCAAATTTTTTTCAGCTCACTTGACATGAGGAAATTGAGAACAGGGTTAAGTTACTTGCCTAAGTTCACATCACCATTAAGTGTCTGAGGACAGACTTTAACTCAGAAAGACGAACCTTCCTGATTCTAGAGGTATCTTTATAGTAGCTCTATATGGTCAGAGCTCTTTTTGAGTTTTTTTAAAGATTGAGGTCTGCTCCTAAGGTAGAGAGGAGATTGTTTTGAGCTGCCCCTTTTCATATTTACGGTGTAATAATTGTATGTGCTGTTATGCATGTTGTCATTGTGTTATAAAACTGAATTGACCTATTTGGTTTTCTTTCTATTTCTTTTTGGTTTGGACCTAAATTTTTATAGTGTGGTGAATCCCTGACATGGAAGTTTGCATCTTCCTCTCCCCCCTTACAAATCACCAAAATGCCCTTTAAGTTGTCTAGAGTCAGAGGGAAGTCTAGTGATTTGCTCTTGATCATACAATTTGCAAATGTCAGGGAAAGATGTGAAATTCAGTCTTCCAAGTTTAACTTTCACTCTGCCATGCTGCATCCTTTGGGACTCATGGCATGTATAGGAATTTCAGGACAAGAAGGAATTATTTAGATGTTTCTGAAGGAGTTTGGCAGTATTCTGCAGGTTAGCAGACTGGAGGCTTTAGCTTTGCAGCTCATTTATCAATAATTATATCATGTTAGCATTGAGAGTAATCTTAGAGTTTATCTAATTCAACCCTTTCATTTTTCAGTGAAAGAAACTGAAGTCCTGAGATAAATGACTCGATCATGCTAACCACTAGTAAGTGTAGCAAGTGCGGCTTTGATTTTAAACCTCACTTTTCTCTATATCACATTTGTTTAGACTTTTTTTTCTTTTTTAAGCAAAAGCTTAAATTCTTAAGGACCTATAGAAAGAGGGAAGTTCTTTCTGTTTGAGAAACTGTCAAAACTTAAAGGAAACATCTTGTGCATTAGACCTTGTCCTCTGTAATACTGCATTTTCATGACAAGAAGCACTTATCACCAAAGGAAGCTAGATTCTCTTTGGAAAAGTTCTCTGAGGAGGCAGGAAATCATGAGGATTCAACAGTTCAAGTCACAAACAATGGTTATGTACAAGTCACTAAATGCCAAAATGTGAAGGGTACAAAGAAAAAAAATGAAACGGTCCCTATCCTAAATGAGCTTACGTTTCTCTGTGGCCTATGAGAGGGTTTCGTACACTAATTAAATTAAATTATTTTTAATTATATAATAAATAATAAATAAAATCCACAAGTAGTAGACATAAATACCATGATTCTCATTTTGCATAAGAGGGAAGAGAGGACCAAAAAAGTAAGTGACTTGCCAGTAATCATAGGAAGTACTTCAAGCCAGAGGTCAGGCTCAGGTCTCCTGCCTCCCTACAAGGCTACTTTTCACCATATTTCCTGCTTCTGAGAAGCAACAGGTGCATCTGGAGGCAGAGTAGTGGCCTCTTCAGATTAAGGCACTGAACCTTAGGGGACAGTATTCATGATTGTAGAGTGAGGTTGCTGAAAAAAGGAATTTGTGCCCACATAAACTCCACATGTTAACAATTTCTCCCAAATCCTGTTTTTCATGAGATTCCTGGGAAGAGAGAGGGAGAGGCTGCAAATTGGTTGAGACCATTTGTTACCATTTGCTGGCACAGTAGGGGGCTTCCTGTGCTGCTGAAGTGATGGGCATGACACATCGGCATGATTGGGGATTAGTGCAGTCTGTCTTGCTCACTATATGTTGTGTGCCAAACACAGGACAAATGCTTCCCCACCTCTTTCCTTGCTCCACCCCCATCTGTTTCTGACTTCGGGGCCTGTTTATAGGATCCAGGCGAGAGGTGGTGAGGGATTTCTGAGCTGCAGTTCAATGCAACTTGCAGCCTTGTGAGAGGGAGCATCCCAAGTTAGTCTGGACCTATTTAATTATAAGGGTTCATGATGCAAGTCAATTGTGAACTACAGTGGCGTGGCTGGAACTACAGTATTTTTAAGACTGCTGAGCATGAGGCAGTCTAGACTGTCTCTTTATAGCCATGGGTTTTTATAATGCGTCACCAAGGCACCATTAGAAAGACTATGGTGGTCATGTGGCATGAGTCACAATTCTTGCTAACTAGCTTTGTAATTTTGAATAAGTCACTTAATTTTTTCAACCCTTAGCTGAGATAAATTAAAGCAGGTTAGACTAAATTATCTTTAAGGCTATAACAGCCTAACAGAACTTTGATGTAAGAGAAAAGGTTTTGTACTTGTCATAAGAGGATTTGTGTTCAAATTCTGACTTTGCCCATTTGATGTGTTGAACTTGGGCAATCCAGCTAATTTGCTCATCTGTACAATCAAGTGCCAAACTGAAGCTTTTTTTAAATCGGGGAATGGCATGTTCAGACCTTTGTTTTATTTACATCACTTTAATAGTAGTGTAGAAGGAAGATGGGGGAGGTAGGAATTCATGTGACTTAGCAAGTTTGTCTCCCTCATCATAAGTTTGTCTCTGTTAACTATATCACCAAGATGAATGAGAGGATTCTTAGCCTACAAAGTTCCAAAGAGAATCCTTTTGATCATAAGGTTCTCTTAGACATTAGATCTCTTGATTAGAAACTCCTTTGGGGCTTTTATGTCCTGGAATAGGTGTAAACATGTAACTACTTGGCTGAGATTGACAATGGAAACTTTCTTCCACCACATGAAGTGACTGACATAGACAAACATTGTCCAGACTTTCTTGGATTTTTCACTGCTTTAGTTAATATACATTGCAGCTGTGCCCATTTGTCTTCTTGGCTTGGTATGTGGTCAGCACTTATTTTTCTCTTTTCCTTCAAAGTTCTTCTGCCTGAAGAAAATAAGATAATGATTTCTCAGGCATCTCTATTCTCTCCCTAGATTTTTCTGTATTACTCTGAGTTAGTATCTTTTACTTTCTAATGGACAGCTCTTTCCTATAAAATTATTTATCAGTTGGAGCATGAAAGCAGAAACTGATATTGAGGAAATGGTTAGCATTATCTGTATAAGTTTAAGTATCAGAAGCAGAATTGCCCCAAATCTTTGAAACTTGGATCTGAAAAGGAAGAGATCATTTTGTTTAACTTCTTTATTTTTCTGAGGAGGAAATTCAGGCCAAATACTAAAGGAATGTCAAGATTCTGACTTTTAGGTCTTTGATTAGGTCTTTGATTTCCCCTGCTGCATTTTTGCATATTGAATAAACTTGTCTGTGGGGTAAAGTGGAAGGGGGAAAAAAGGGGAGAAAAAAGAATAAAATAAAAAGTACACAGCAGAGGATAAAAGAAAAATTACCCAAAAAAACCAAAGAAAAGATGGACAGTTATGAGTACGATTTTCTATTATATATTCTTTCTTGAAATGGAAATGTATTACAATCTATTTTGAATCCTCCATGATGTTCTACTGGGCACTTGACAATTATCTTTTTTTTTTTTTTTTTTTTTTTTTTTTTGCATTTATGTTTTAAATAAATAAATAGAGGGAGAGAGGGAAGGAATGAATAAATGAACAAACAGAGGGAGGGAGAGGAAAGAAGGAAAGAAACCTCAGAAGAACATGATTATATTCAGTTGTGATTGAATGCTAAACCATAGAATCAATGGAAGCCTAAAATGAAGCCCTTCCTCATTCCTTTAACTTCTAGGGCCCCTTTCCTTCTAACATGAAGCCCTTCCTAAACCCCACAAATTCTGGGTACTCCTAAATATCCTGTATTTTAAGTATTTTGTATTTATTCTCTTCATAGATAAGAAGTAGAAGCTAAGTAAATGAATAAAACACTTTGCTGTCAGGAAGGCTTGAGTTCTAATCCAGCCTCAGACAATTACTAATTATGTGACTCCTGGGCAAGTCACTTAACCACTGTTTGCCTCAGTGTCCTTATTTGTAAAATGGGAATAATAATAACATTGACCTCCCAGGATTGTCATGATCAATTAAAATAATAATTGTAAAGTATTTAGCACAGTACCTGGAACATAGTATTATGTAAATATTAGCTGGAGCTCCTTAAGGAACCAATGAGCGAACTCTTTTAAAGTGTTAACTCCTTTAAAGGTTTGAAAACCTTTAAAGGTATGAACTCTGAACTAGAGAATTGTTAGGTACCATGCTAAATTAGACAACCGAGTTAGCACTTAGTAATAATCCTGACAAGGCAATAATTGAAAATGGGAATGTCCCCGGGGAAATAACTGAATGGGTATTAAGAATAAGTAATCCTTTAAAGGTATCAACTCCCTGTTAAGTTTGAGTATCTGAGAATCCCAGAGAATGCGTCCAGTTTGGGCTGTGAAATTCATAACAGTTCTGCTGCTTTGAGAGCAAACTCCCCATTTTGTGGGGTTTTTTCATATTTCCCATTAGTGAATAAGAGGATTTTGGATTGATGGAATTTTCTGCTCAGAATAGAATAGAATTTTAGGATTTGGTTGAATTGAGTAGGTGCAGAAAATTTTTTGACAAGATGTAGCTCCTATTCTTATTTAAAAACAAGACAAACTGTTAAAAAGGGTAGAGATAAAGAAGAGCTTTTAAAAATATGTAATATAATATATAAGTATACATAATAATATAAGTAGTATCTGTCTAAAACCAGGAGCTAGCATTATCTACAATAGGAATAAGCTAAAGGACTTTTCAATAAGATCAGAGCTAAGCAAGAATTTCCATTTTCACTATTACTATTCATTATACTGCTACAATATTAGTTATATAGCAAAAAGAAATGAAAAAGAAGTTGAGAATAAGCATAGGCACAAAAATGAAATCAAATTATTATTTTTTTCAGATGAAGTTGTCTTTTTCAAAGTCAATTAAAAAACTAGTTAAAACAATTACCAACTTTAGCAAAATTGCAACATAAATAATAAAATCATGTAAATTATTAGCATTTCTGAGTTTTACCAAAAAAATCCATCAGAGAACTATTAATTGCTCATGGGTGGATTAAGCTATTATGATAAAAAATAATAATAATAATAATAGTGTTATACTAGTCAAACTACCAAAGAATTACTTTATAGAGCAGAAGGGGAAAAAAAAAGTAACAAAATTCTTCTGAATGAATAAAAGATCAAGAATGTAAAGGGAATTAGTGAAAAACTATGGGACTAAAGGCGGCCTAGCAGTATCTGATATCAAACTATACTTCAAAACTTTAATTATCAAAACACTTTTGTATTGTGTAGGAAATAAAGTTGATCAATAAAATGGATTAATTATACCACATACAGAAGCAAATGAGCACAGTAATCTACTGTTTGATAAATGCAAAGATGATAGCTTTTGGGTCAAAAACTTGCTATTTGACAAAAATTATTGGGAAAACTGGAGAGTTGCCTACAGAAGCTAGCTATAAACTAAACTCTCATACCATTTGCCAAGATATACTCCAAATGCATATATGATTTAGATATAAAAGTTAGTATTATAAAGAAATTGGTGATGCATGGAAAAAATTATAGTCAGATCTAAGGATATGGAAAGAGTTCATGACCAACTAAGAGCTAGAGAGGGTCATGGAAAATAAAGTAGACAATTTTGATTATATTTAAAAAATTAATTGTTTATAAGTAAAGCTAATTCAACTAAAATGAGAGGAAAAGCAATACATTGGTGTATATGGTATGTGGTGCAATGAAAACTTGCTTCAGATTTCTCCTTACTCCCTTTTTTTTTTTTTTTTTTTTTTTTTTTTTTGGTAAATATCTCATTTCTAGGTTTTATAGGAAACTGAATCAAGTTTATAAGAACAAGAACCATTTCCCAGGTTATGAATAGTCAAAGAATATGAACCATCAGATCAACAAAATTGACTCAAAAAATAGAGCGACAAATTATAGAGGAACTGTGAGAAAATAAGCATGTTAATGAAATGTTAGTGATGCTGTGACCTGGTTCTGCTATTCTGGAAAGCATTTGGAAACTACAACCAATCTTGAGCTTTCAAGGGATAATATTCCTAGAAAATGGCTTGAACGTAAAAAAATAAATAAATAAATAAATAAGTAATAAAAAATAAAGTGAATATTGAGACATTGAATTTATGGGGAAGAGGAGGTTAGGTTCCTACCCAAAACTAATCCTTCTCTAGAGATTACTAGAGATTCCAATAACCTATAAAATGTCAGTTCACAAAATGAAATTGGTGACTTGCAAACATTTTTCTTCAGTACTAGCACACTAGAATTCTGGAACCTTTTGTACTAATATCTCAGTTTAAAAAATATTTTAGAAGATATTCACCTTTTTAATAGATGAAATCCACAGTACTATAATTATTATATAGCAAATAAAACCAGACTAAACATTTTTAAATTTGAATATTACTTTCCACTGGATAAGATGGCAATGTAAAAGACTATTACTATATTCTATATTTCTATAAACTTTCTGCTTTGGGCATAATCTTAGAACTTCTGGAGAATTGCTGAGATTTTAGTTGCCTCTCTCAGAAGACAATAGAATTGGCAAGATTTTGACACCACCTCTGACACTTTGTTTTTCGTGGCTGGTAGATGACTTTGGAGATTGTGAAGGATACCATTTTGAAATAATCCATCAGTGACATAGGTTTGGTTATAAGAAAGTTCAGAAAATCTTCAAAGTCAATGAATGTCAATTTTTTAAAATTCAGTGTTATGGATAATTTTGTTAGGTATGATATTTTTTGCCACAGGCCTGGTTCTTTTGATTGCCGGTATATATGATTCCAGGATCTGTAGTCTTTTATTGTGGGTGCTGCTCAGTCTTGTATGATTCTAATTGTAGCTCCAGCATATTTGAATTGTTTCTTCTTTTTTGCAAAATTTTCTCTTTGATCTGGGGGTTTCAAAATTTGGCAATGTTTCCACATTTTATTTCCATAAAGGATCTCCTTGAGGTAATACTTAATGGATTTTTTCTATTTCTACTTTCCCCTTATGTTCTATCACTTCAGGACAATTTTCTTGGATTATTTCTTACATTATTGTGTCAAGATTCTTTTTCTGGTCACAGCTTTCAGGTAGCCCAATTCTTTTTTTTTTTTCTTGATCTGTTCCCCAGATCTGTTATTTTTCTTATGTGTCACATTCTATTTTTTCTTTCTTTATATTCTGTTTTGTTATTTCTTATTATCTTCTAGTTTCACTGGCTTCTCCTTGCCCAATTATTTTCAAAGAGTTATTTTCATCTTTAAGACTCTTATCTCCTTTTCTAGTTGGTTAACTTTTTTTTTCTTCATAATCTTGTTTTTCTTGGTTTTTATTTTATTTATTTTTTCTTTTCTTCACTGTCTCATTTGACTTTTTTTTTTGGGGGGGGGTGTATTTGTTTGTTTTTTGCTGAGGCTGGGGTTAAGTGGCTTTGCCCAGGGTCACACAGTTAGGAAGTATTAAGTGTCTGAGGTCAGATTTGAACTCAAGTTCTCCTGACTTCAGGGCCAACTCTTTAGCCACTGTTTCATCTAGCTGCCCCTCTCATTTGATTTTTAAATTCTTTTTTGAGTTCTATAAATCCTTTCTGGGTATGGAGTTATTTAATGTCACACTTTGGGATAGAAGAAGATTTACTTCCCGCAGGTCCAATGTGAAAACAATTCACGAATCCAAAAAGTCTGAATGACAAGAGGGAAGTTTATTGTGTTGGCACTGAGAAGCCAGTTTTGCTAAGAAGACTGACTTCTTAGTGACAAGGTCCTGGCAAAGAAATAACAAGAGGTTATCACTGAAAAGGTCTCTTCCCAATGGGCAGAAGTCCTAGTAGGCAACTGCCAAGAGGAGAGGTCACTTGACAAAGCATACTACTTCAGACTTCTGCAAAGATATGAGTTTTAAATTGTCTTTTATAGGAAATCTGAGACTGGGATTTCAATTGAATGAGATTCCTTCAATGTTGTCACTGCCCCCAGGCCTAGACTTCCAGTTGAATGAGACCACTTAAATTGGAGCTAAGTAGGGAGTGGTCCTGAGCCAATCTTAATAAAACCACTTAATTGCCCCAAAGGGTGGATCTCTGACAGAAGAGTGTTTTAGGGCTCATCCCAAAAGTCAAGGAGGACAGTTTCAGGGTTCATCCCCGTCAAAAAAACTGCCTCCATTTTAACAGAAGCCCTGAAGCATCTGTTTGTTGACTTGTAGAATGGGAAAATTTGGTTGAAACTGAATTGCTTGAGTCTAAGAATGGCTTTATTCTTCCTTCCTGAAAAGCAGCCTACCAAGAGCTGCAGACTGATTCCTCTACTCATCATGGGCAAATCAGTCTCTCTGGATCTATTTCCTCACTTTAAAATAGGAATAATAATAATTGTAGTTATGAACTTCCTGGGTTTGTGTAAACATAAAATTAGATAATATTTGTAAAGTGCATTTTAAACCTTGCATCTATATCAGCTGAATTCTGATGGTATCATTGGTGATATCAAGTAGAGATTGAATGATTGCTTATGTTATAGAGGGAATTCTTGTTTTGAATATAGGTTGAATTAGATGGCCACTGAAGTCTGTTTTAACATGGGTCCCAAAGAACAATGTACTGGATCTGCATACACACACACACACACACACACACACACACACACACACACACACGGTGTAATCAAAGATACCATGATTTGTCATATGTTGAAATTGCTTTTGCTCAGTCTAATATGTATTTTTCCTTTTGCTGTTTCAGTTCTTCCCCATCAGGAGTATTCCTTGAGAAGGACTATGAGATTTATCGGGATTACAATGCAGAAGGCCAGCTTCTTCATTACAGGTAGTGAATGTTTACTGCCATGTTTTCATAGCTGTCTTTTATTAAATAGACTTGTATTAGAAAGAGGAGTTCTCTTTAATATATTTTGAGATAAGGGCAGCTAGGTGGCCCAGTGGATAGCGCACTGGCCTTGAATTCAGGAGGACAAGAGTTCAAATCTGGTCTCAGACACTTAACACTTCCTAGCTGTGTGACCCTGGGCAAGTCACTTAACCCTAGCCTCAAGGGGTAAAACAATCAAGATAAACAAAGTTGTCACCAAATGACTGCTGAATTCATATTAAGGGATCTCTTCTTGGAGATGTTTATCTTTGTATTTAGCAAACTGTTTAGCATCTCTATCAAGCTAAAATTTAGCTTAGATCTATTTGTCTCATTAGTTATACCAGTTTTTTTCTTTGCCTTTTCATACCTTATCTTATACATATAAAGCACATCCTATTGAAGTTTTTTCTCTGTGTGTGGGTGTTTTTTTTTCCTCAATAAATTCACTTTTTAACTTCTTGTAAGTTCTTTTCATCCTTTTGGCTACCTTTTATTTTTATTTTCTTTTTATCTAATTCTCTGGCAGTCAACACAATATCCCTAGAGTTCTTATCTTTCCCAGTTAATTTATCCCCACTCTTATTGAAAGGATAGAATTTTCCCCCTCCTTTTAGTGAAAAATGCATATATGTTTTCCACCCCACATATGATCATGGCCTTGGGATTGGGAGAAAGGGAGGTGATACTACAGGAAATTATTTATGGTAAATATTGACACTTCTATGCTAGAAAACTGGTTATGTACCAAAGCCTCAGAACGGTAATCTTTTCCTACTTTTGTTATCATTCAGTCATGTCTGACTTTTTATGATTTCATTTGTGGTTTTCTTGAAAGAGACACTGAAGTGTTTTGCCATTTCCTTTTCCAGCTCATTTTAAGATGAGAAAATTGAGGCAGATATATTTGAGTGACTTGTCGCCAGGGTCACAGGGTCTGAGGTCATAGTTGAACTCAGGAAGGTCTTCTTGACTTTAAATCTGATACTGTATTTACTTTATCATATGGCTATTCTCTTTTCTTATTGCTATATGGTAAGTATAATGAACAGTGATGCTCAAGGAAGCATGTATAATTCTTATGAGGGAAGGGGTGGAATCTTTGTTGTGCTACTGACAGTTGGAAATGCATCTCATGCTATTGTCCAGGATTCCCTTGAAGTAACTTTTATTTCTTAGAGCAGCACAGTTACTAGAGCTCTCATCCTAGAGTCAGGCAAACTGGATTTCAAATCTGTCCTCTGACATTTACTAACTATATGATCCTGGGCAAGTCTTTTATATGCTTCTAGCCTTTATCTGCTTCAGGTTCCTTATCTGTAAAATAGAGATAATACTACCCCTACTCTCTAGATCTGAAGTTCTCAAACTACAGCTGGCAGAGGCCGTTTATGCAGCCCGATGGGTTATGGCAAATGGGCTGAGGGGCGGAGACAAAGTGTGAGATTTTATTTTTAGTATAGTCTGGCCCTCCCACAGTCTGAGGGACAGTGAACTGGCCCCTATTTAAAAAGTTTGAGGACCACTGCTCTAGATCATTGAGTGGATCAATTGAAATAATAATTATAAAATACTTAACACAATGCCTGACACTTAGGAAGTGTTATGTAAATATCAGTATTTTTACGTATTCCACTTTTGTACCAGATTTACAATTTTGTATTTTTATTAACTGTATGCTTATTACATCTTATTTACAAGATTATAAACTCCCATTAATGCAGTGACTGTACCTTAACTAAACTTTCAATGTTTCCCAGCACAGTCCTAAGCAATTCTTTTATCACTATTACTCTCTCTACATTAAATATTTTTCCTGGTGTATTCTTTCCAGCCTATTTCTTTGATTCCTACTCCTAAATTTTCTCTATTATTTCCTTTCTATATAACATACTTTGTTAGGATTACTAGGTGAGAACTCAGGTTGTCTGGATAGTGACAAGGTGAGAATTCAGGTTGGATAATTACAAGGTGAGAACTCAGGTTGACTTGATAGAAGGAGCAAGCTCATTGGCTGAAGTGGTTCTTCCCAGAAGCCCTTGCATTATCCCACGCCCATTCTCTGGGAGGATAAAAGAGAGGACACCCAGAGATAGAAGAAGACTCTGCATTGCATCAGGCTTGACGCAGCTCTCTGCAGGAAGGGAAGTCACTTCTCTGGACAAGAGTTAACAGCAACTGCCTGGAGACAACGGTTCGTTACAGGAAGAAGAATCTGTCGGAGAGATTTGAGTAGAAGACACAGCAGATCTCTTCCCAGAGAGTGATCCGGCAGCTTCTAGAGACGACAGCTCGCTACAGTACTTCTCCCCAGATTTCTCTACTTTGTCTCCTTTATTATCTTCTTTATCTTTAATCTCTGACTTCTAATACATATTCACATTGTTTAGCAATCTATCCATATCCTTTGGTTATCTCATTTTTCATTCTAGTGTTCTTGGTTTCCATTTCATCTGTTTGTACTTTCTTCCATGGCATTTCTGCTTCCTGTCTCTACCTACCAGGGATAGGTGAAAAAACTAAAACTCCAGAAAGCTAAATGACAGACCCATTCATAGTAATAATAATGATTCATTCTTCTTCCCAAACTAAAAGAGAACTGCTTCCTAATTAGTATAATCAAAAAATTTCCTTCTCATCTTTTATACTTTCCTGTCTCCCACCTGATCAACAAACACCACTAGATAGTTCCAGTGACTCATTCTATTCTTCCTCTAAGGCAAACATTGCCAGAAATAATGGATTTGGTTTGTTCTCTGACACACTTTCGCCTTTGTAGAACATTGTCTACAGAACCATCAGCTTGCTGTCTCAAAGTGAGAAAACTATTAATCCATGAGCTCTGTCTTGTCCAGACATTAGTATTTTCCAGTACAGTAGCAGCCCATTTTCTTAGAAAAGGGTCTTTATTTTCTACATCATCCTTTCTCAGTGTCTATTCTGTATTCTAACTTTGGGGTTGAAATTATTTCCTTCTCACATTATGTCTTTGCATCTGGCATCCTCCCCAGATCTCTCAGAATGTCAGTTCCCACAAGATATTTTTTGTGTTTACTATAATGAAGCACTCATCTCACTATAATCCATCGTCGATTCTTGATTCTGAGATTATACAGAAAGTTACCTCAGAGGTGATCTCATCTAACTCACACCTGAATAGGAATCTTTAGGATTCATCACTGCTAAATTGCTATTGAACCCCCACTGTACAACTTCCTGTGTTGAAGATATCACTACTGCTGATGCCCTTCATCTTTCTACTTTGTTTCTTCTCTAATCGTTTTTCAAACTGAAATCTGCATCTCTGTAGCTTCTACCCATCATTCCCAGCTTTTCTTTCTTGGATCAGCTAAGGCCAGGGTAAATACTTTTCTACTTGATAGTTCATTAGTTAAACAACAATTACATCTCTCAGGCTTTTTCAGGCTAAAAATCTCCACTTCTTTTCAAATGGCATAACCTTCAGACCTCTCATCAACTTGGTTCCTCTTAATATAAGCAGTTTGTCAGTTTTCATTCTAAAGTGTGGTAAAGCGTACTGTATACTATGCCATTAACTCAGTGAATGACTATAGCTTATTGGCTTTCTTGTTATTACATGATCTTGCTTAATTTATGAATAAATTAGGACCACAAAAAGATTAAATAATGCATCTACTTGTAATAATAATTCATATCTGTATAATATATTTCTTTCTGGAAACATTTGAGGTCAATTGCATAAAATGAGATTCCTCATTTTACAGAGAAATCTCACAGAGGTGCAGTGATTTACCTATAGTCACACAATTAATGAGTTTTTGAGGAGGGAATCAAACTCAGGTCTCTTGGCTCCAAGATCGTCCTTTTTTATGTTTTGCTATCTCTCCTCCCCTACATTCATTTGCTTCTTGTCTGCTCAGGTTGGCATTTTTCAGAACCAAAGATAGACATATGTATATCAACCCTTGCCTTTTCTCTGTAGCTATGATGTGGCAAGCTAATCCTCTCCCATTCTATGCTTATCTAGTTGGTTTTTTAACTTGAAGATGACACATTACATTTATGACTGATCAGTGTTTTCTTGTCTTTTATTGACTTTGTCCCTGAAGAGAATTTGTTTTGATTTTTGATTCTATCATATTTGATTCACTAACTTTTCTCAGATTTTGTCATCCTTAAACTCTTATATTAACAACAATAATTCATGTTCCTGAAGTGCTTTAATGTTTACAAAATGTTTTCCTCACAATGGCTTTGTGATGTAGAGAATACACCTATATTGTCCCAAAATTACAGATCAGAAAATGGATTCATTAAGGTGAAGACATTTCCATAGATATACATTTAGTAAATGTTAGAGCTGGAATACAAACCCAAATTTAGCTCTTTCTAGTACATTACTTATAAGGTATTTTGTGCCTTTATACAAATCATTGATTAAAGCATTGAGCAAGACAATTAGAGATAGCTTCTTATTTATATACAAATAGAAATCTTCTCTGAGATGGGAAGTCATCTCATCTGATCTATTTTGGAACAAGATTCCTATTTACAATAACCTAAAAAAAAATAATTATCTGGCTTCTGCTTAAAATCCTACCAAAGCAGCTGATTTTACTTTTAGATAGTTTTGATTATTATTAAGTTTCTCCCCTTGAGGACAAAATCTGTTTCCTATATGTGACATTACTAAGTCATACTAAACTTGTAGTTCACTAAAAGTTCTAGGTCTTTTTTCACATGAACCATTTTCTAGTCATGCTCACCTTTCCTATACTAGGACAGGTGGGTTTTTTTGTAAATCAAAAGTTCAATATTTTACTTTTTAAAAATTCTTTTCATTTTCCCCCCATTTTCAGTAGTATTTTCCCCCAAATACATGTAAAGATATTTTTCAGGATTTATTTTTATAAAACTTTATGTTCCCAAATTTTTCTCCCTTACCTCCCCTTTCTCAAGAAGTAAGCAATATGATGAAGGTTAAATATGTGCAATTCTTTTAAGTATATTTCCATATTTGTCATGCTGTGCAAGTAAAATCAGACCAAAAGGGAGGGGGAAAAAAAAAACACAAGAAAAAAGCAGCAACAAAAGATGAAAATACTATATGTGCTTTAATCTATATTTAGTCTCCATGATTCTCTTTCAGGATGCAGAGGGCATTTTCATCACAAGTCTATTAGAATTGTCTTAAATCACCTCATTGTTCAGAAGAGTCAAGTCCATCAGAGTTGATCATCATATATCTTGCTGTTGTTGTGTACTGTGTTCTCCTGGTTCTGCTTATTTCACTTAGCATCAGTTCTTGGAGGTCTTTTCAGGTTTTTCTGAAATCAGTCTGCTCATCATTTCTTATGGAATAATAATATTCCATTGCTTTCATATATCTAAACTTATTTAGCCAATTGATGGGCATCCACTCAGTTTCCAAATCCTTGCCACTATAAAAAGGATAGCACAGTATTTTCTATTTTTCATTTTTACATTTCATTTTACTAGTTTTAGTTCATTGTTCTAGTCTATCAGTGTCTTTTTAGATTCTAGTTATGTTATTCACTGTATTAACTTTTTTTTCCAATTCCATCTAAATGCATACTTATCAAATGATAAGTATGTCCTCAGTACCTTATTCCAAATTATTAATAATATTCCAGTTGCTGTATGAACAATTCTGTGATGATAACAGCCCATTCAAATAAGAATTAAGTTTGTTTTTACCTATTATTCTTTTCACTTCATACCATCTTCTGCATACCATAAACCATGTTTTCATCGTTCATGTTTTTATTTCCACCATAATCTACATGGACTGCATTTTAAAGACAATTTCTTGTCTTTTGCATTTGCTTTTTAAATGGACATTTCATAAATTACAACAGCTGAGAAAAAGATATAGTTTGTAGGGATTTGAATAAAGACATTTCCACAGTTCTTTAGCTTTACCAAGGCAATACAGGATGGGCTATATGACATTGTTCCTAATACCACAATGGAAAACAAGCCTTCATGGGATGGTCCAGGCCTGGAACAGTGGCATTATAAAGAGCTAACTCCTATAAGAGTTTTCCATTCCTCACAGTTGAACTTTTTAAATACTTACATTTATTTTGTTGTGATCAGGTAAAGATAAATGAAACAGAAGAAACTAGACTTTCTGCTCTCTCCTATTATGTTGTCTTCTTACGGGCATATCTTATTAAACAAAACAAAAAATATATATCAACAGTGAGGCAGCTTTCCCTAGTTAACCTAGAGGGCCTAATCTGACTAATCTCTTCCTCCCTAATCCAAGGCAGCCTTGGTTTGTCTAGTCAGTATTGAAGATAAATAAAAGCTATCTTTTAGAAGCCTAGCCTTCCATAAAGGAGTGAATTTATTGGGGGGGGGGGGAACACACATTAAAAAACATCTATAGGATGTGTTTTGATGTAGGTCCCAAAGGATAGAGTTCTCTGGTACATTGTGGAGTGGTTAAAGTAATCCCTTTACCTCTGGGAAATATCCCCCTAAATAGGATGCTCTTTGTGGTGATAATATAGCTTCCATTTAGAAAGAACTTGCCCTGTTCCAAGTATTTTATGACTTATCCCATTTGATATTTATAACAACTCTGGGAAGTAGGTGCTAATATCTTCATTTTATAGTTGAATAAATCAGAAGCAAACAGGTTAAGTGACTTGTCCAAATTCACAGCCCTAATAAGTGTTTGAGGTTAGTGTTGAACTAATGTCTTCCTTGCTTCTAGGTCCAGTGCTTTGTTCACTGTGCTACCTGATGACTGGAATCCTAAAGTTGTTACATTTGAGAGTGGTTATAACAGGTCACAGAAAAATTGATTTATAGGGGGGAAAAAAAACACCTAAAAGCCCAGCCTTCTCACTTTATAACTGGGGAAAATGAGGTCTAGGGGATGAAGTGACTTGCCCAAGATATATTGTGGGAGATGAGCTTTGAATCTGGAGTTTTTTGGCCCCAGCTTCAGTTCTTTGATCATATACTGTGCTCTCTTTAAATTTGTGGAGAACATTTTTTCAGGCTTTTCCCGTATTATAAACACATGACTTAGATGTTTGAATGGCTAGTAGTTGAGAAATGACTGGTTGCTTCTTATTCAGAAGCTGCTTCAAAGAACACCCTCCCAATTTTGGATTGATAACACCTGTTATCTACTATGGACAGCTGTATCTGGCCAATAATTTTTCTGCCAATACTTTCTTTTTCCCAAAACAAATACTACTCCCAACTTTTTTCTAGTCTTTCACAGTTTAATTAACTCTGCTTTAGAACTTTCTTTGTCATTTGTTGACATTTTAGATGCATTCCCCTTCTCTGTCCTGTTTGTGTGCCAGATAAAGACCCCAGTTAAAAATTGTCCATTGGAGTTGGTATAGATGTCTTTCCCTCAACATAGACATCATTTAAAATGAGAAGATTGCAAAATCTTCTATCTAAAAAGCCCTTGAAAAAGTTATGTTAAATGTGGTGAGTAATCTCAGTCCCAGAGAAATTATTATGAAATACTTCTCCTTTACCTAAAGGAAAGATTTAAGGGAATTGGGGATAATAGAGATATGAAATCTGGTATATACAGTTAGATGTGTTCACTGTATATTAGTTATTTTTGCATATTTTTTATTTGTTGTGAGAAGGGTTCAATTCTGGAAATAAGATTAAAGGGCACTACCTTTTATATAAAGACAAAAGAAAGAAATGAAACTTTTAAAAAATGTTTTTATATAAAGCACAAATTAAATTTTAAAAGTTTGATGCCTAGACATCCTCTTTAGAATCTCAATGATAAATTTTCACCTGACTGCCTGCCCTATGTATAATTAAATCAGCTTTTCTTTTATGCTAGCATTCAAGAGAAATGAAATGTTTCTCTCTTAAGTGTTAGGATTTTTCAGTTTCATTTAATTAATTTTTTAAACATCAATATTTCCCTGGTAATGCTGTATGAATTATCATAGTCTCTGAAGAATCCTAGTTAAAAATGACCCAATGGACAATTAAGAGATGAATAAGGGATTTGTAAGTAGGTTGTAGCATATTGAAAAACTCCAGAAAATATGTAATTGATAAAGAAAGTTAACTGATTATTTATTTAAAGCAAAAAATAAAACAACATATGGAAAGTCTAAATGCTGCTATTTTCTACGTGTTTTTTAAAAAACCACAATGACAACCTGGAAGAAAGCCTCTTTTGTGTTATATAGTTCTTCTCTAGAGAATCTAATAGAACACCAACAAAATAAGAAAAGTCTGGATGACTTGTATTCTGTATCAGTGAAGGGCATGTTGTTTAGTTTTTTAGTTGTTTCTGACTCATGGCCCCACAGACCATAGCACACTAGGTCCTTCTATCCTTCATATCTTCTAAAGTCAATACAAGCTCATATTGATTGCTTCCATGACACTATCCATTTCATCTTTTCTTATTTCCTTTTCCGTTTGTCTTAAGTCGTTCCCATTATCAAAGTCTTTTCCAGTAAGTCCATTATTCTCAGTATGTGGCCAGAGTATTTAAATTTCACCTTAATATTTGTCTTTCCATTAAATAGTCTGAATTAATTTCTGTTAGAATTGATCTGATCTGCAAAGGATTCTCAAAATGTCTTTTCTAGCTTCGTGATTCAAAAGTGTAGATTCTGCAGCATTCAACTTTCTTATAGTTTAACTGATACAGCTATATGTTGCTATGGGGAAAAACATAGCTTTAGTGTATGGACATTGTCAGCAAGGAGAGGTCTCTATTTTTCATTATGCTGTCCAGACATCTTTTAATTTCATAACTACATTTGTCCATCTGCAGTGTGCTTTGAGTCCAAGCATATAAAATCTGACACAGCTTCAATTTCTTTCCCCTCTATTTGTCATTACCATGATCTTAGTTTTTTTTTTTTAATGTTAAACTTCAAGCTAGCTTTTTTTACACTCTTCTCTTTCACCCTCATCAAGAGGCTTTCTTAATAATTATTCATTTTCTGCCATTAGAGTGTTATCTGCCTATTTCTCCCAGCAACCTTAATTCCAGCTTTTAATTCATCCAGCCTGGCATTTTGTATATAAGTTAAATTGTAACATGATGATATGCAACCTTGTCATACTTCCTTCCCAATCTTAAACCAATCATTCCATGTTCAGTTCTAACAGTTGTTTCTTGACCAACATACAGGTTTTTCATGACGCAAGAAAGATGATCTGGTATTCCCATCTTTTTGAGGATTTTCCATATTTTGTTTTGATCCAGTTGACCTTGAAAAATATTGTGAACTTTGTCTTTAGTTTTCACGTACTCCATCTACCAGATTTAATCCCTTAAATCTCTTATCACCTTCACTGTATTAGGAATGTTATTTAGGTCATACCTATATAATCTGATGCCTTTCCCTACTTTCTTCCATTTAAGTATGAATTTTATAATAAGTTCATAATGTGATCCATAGTTAGTTCTGGATCTCATTTTAACTGATTGTTGAGAGCTCCATTTTTGGTTGCAAAATATCTAATCAATCTTGATTTCAGTATTGACCATTTGTTAATGTCCATGAATAGAGTTGCCTTTTAAGTTGTTGAAAAAGTGTCACTATGACTAGCTTATTTTCTTAACAAAACTCATTATTAGTCTTTTTTCTGCTTAATTTTATATTACAAAGCCAAACTTGCATATTATTCCAGTTATCTTTTGATTTTCTAGCTTAGCTTTCTAATCCTCTGATAGATGTGACTTTTTTTGGTTATTTCTAGAAGACATTTTTAGGTCTTCATAAAACAACTTGGACCTCCTTGGCACTAGTGGTTAGAGCATAGAGTTGTATTTCTGTGATGTTGAATAAATTGTCTTGGATTCTAACAGATACCACACTCTCATTTTTGAAATTGTATAACGGCACAACTTTTCTCGGTCTTATGTTGACTCTGGGAGCTTCATTACTTCTAAGGCATTCTTGCCTACAACCTTAATATTTGAGCAATAAAATCATTTTGTGAACTTTAAAGGACTTCATAAAGAGTTACAAGTGCAGTGGAAAGAGTACTGAAAATTAAAATGTTCATCTCCTTTGACTTAGCAATACCTCTGCTGTGTATTTTACCTCAAAGAAGTCAGAGGCAAAGAGAAAGGTCCCATGTAGACCAAACTATTTATTGTAGCATTTTTTAATGGTAGTAAGCATTTGCAAATAAGGAAGATACCCATCTAATTGGTGAATGGAGAAATGAATTGTGGCCTGTGTAACAAAATTTTGAACCATGAAAAATGACAAATAAGAATTCATAGGAACTTTAAAAAACCTCATCAATTCCCTTGGATTTAATTATTACCTTTATGCAAGTTACTCCTAAGCCTATATCTTCAAGTCATATTCTACTGATCCAGCATTCTATTTCTTAGCCAATACCAGATAGTTTTGATGACTATACTTTTATGTTACAGTTTGGAATCTGATATAGTGAGACCACCTTCCATCACATTTATTTTCACTAATTTTCTTGATAATCCTTCACTTTTTGTTTTTCTAGATGAATTTTGTTATTTTTTTCCAGCTCTATTAAATAAATTTTGGTAGTATGGTATAGCACTGAAAAAATAAATTAATTTAAGTAGAATGATCATCTTTATTATCTCAGTCTTTCCATGAGTGATTAATATTTTTCCAATTATTTAGATTTGATTTTATTTGTGTGAAAAATATTATGTTCACATAGTTGGTGGGTTTGTCTTCATAGCCTCCCAATATTTTAATTGGTTTACAGTAATTTTAGATGCAATTTTCTTTCTGTCTTTGAACTCTGTTAGTAAAATGTAGAAATGCTGATCATTTGTGTAGGTTTGTTTTGTGTCTTTCAGCTTGTCTAAAGTTGTTAATTATTTCAATTAGTTTTTAGTTGATGCTCTAGGATATTTTCTAAATATACCATCATAGTATTTGTAAAGACTGACAAGTTTTGTTCCTTGTTGCCCATTCTGATTCCTTCAAATTTCTTTTTCTTTTCTTATTGCTATAATTATCATTTCTACTACACTATTGAATAATAGTGATGATAATGGGCATCCTTGCTTTATTCCTGGGAAGGTTTTTAGCTTATTCACATTACAGATAATAGTTGCTGATGGATTTAGATAGATACATATGTATCTATGAAAAAGTTTTTATTCCTTTACTCACTAGAGTTTTTAATAGTGGGTATTTATATTGTCAAAAGCTTTTGCTTTTTCTTTTTTTTTTTAACTAATATCTTTTCAATTATATATAAAGACACTTCCTAGCACTCATTTTTATAAGATTTTGAGTTCTAAATTTTTCTCCCCCCCTCACCTTTCCTTTTCCTAAAATGGTAAGCAATTTCATATGGCTTATATATGTGCAATCATATAAAACATATTTCCATATTTGTCACAACCAAGAAACAAAACACATTTTAAGAAAGTGAAAATTTAGTATACTTCAGCATATATTTAGAGTCTATCAGTTATTTATCTGGATGTGGGTAGCATTTTCCTTCATGAGTCCTTTATATTTGTCTTAGCTCGTTGTATTGCTGAGAAAAGCTGTGATTCATAGTTGATTGTCACACAATGTTGCTGTTACTGTAAACAATTTTTTTGTCATGTTTGTGTCATTAGCAGTATTTTGTAGGACTTTTTTTGCCCATTTCCCCAAATAATTTATATGGTATTGGAAGTAAATAGGATTTAAATGTTTGGTAGAATTCACTTGATTACATAGGATTCTGATTATTTTTTCTTATGGAGTTCATTGATGGCCTATTCAATTTCTTTTTCTAAGATGGGATTACTTAATTATTCTATTTCCTCTTATGTTTATCTGAGCAATTTATACTTTTATAAATATACATCCATTTCACTTAGATTGTAAGATTTATTGTCATGCAGTTGGTCAAAATAGCTCCTAATTATTGCTTAAATTTCCTCTTCATTGCTGGTGATTCATTTTTTTTTTTAATATGGGCAATTTGGTTTTCTTTTATTTTTTTAAAAAATCAAATTAATTAATGATTTATCTATTTTATTGTTTTTGGTTTGGGGACTTTGGTTTTCTTCTTCATAAAACCAGCTTTTACTTTTGTTTATTAGTTCTGTGGTTTGCTTACTTTCAGTTTTATTCATCTCCCTTTGATTTTTCATAATTTATATTTAGTGTTTAATCGGGGATTTTTAATTTATTCTTTTTCTAGCTTTCTTTTTTTAAGTTACATACTCAGTTCACTGATCTGCTCTTTCTCCATTTTATTGATGTAAATGTTTGGAAATAAAAATTTTTCTGTAAATACTGACTGAATTCAATAAATTTGGTATGTTGTCTCATTGTTAATATTCTCTGTAATAAATTATTGATTGTTTCTATGATTTGTTTTTTTTTCTCACTTGTTCTTTAGGATTAGATTTAGTTTCTAATTAATTTTTAATCCCTCTTTCCACAGTCCTTTATTAAATGTGATTTTTATTGCATCGTGATCTAAAAAGGATCCATTCAACATTTCTGCCTTTCTATATTTCATTGTGAGGTTAACTACATGGTCATTTTAAAAAATACAAATATCATGTACCACTGAGAAAAAAATACATTCCTTTCTACCCCATTCAGTTTTCTCCAGAGATCTATACTGTCTAACTTTTCGAAATTTTTGTTTACTTCCTTAACTTTTTTTTTCTTTTGGAAGCAAATTGGGCTTGAGTGATTTGCCCAAGATCACACAACTATTAAATATTTGAGGCTATATTTGAGTTGAGGTCTTTCTGACTTTAGGATTGGTGTTCTAACCACTGTTCCACTTAGTTGCCCCACACCTCCTTAACTTCTTTTTTATTTTGTGGTTAGATTTATCTAGTTATTTTGCATACCCTTTTGATCCAGTTGTATGTCTACTAGGTCTGTATTCCAAAGAGATCATAAAAAGGGGGAAAGGATCCACATGTGTAAAAAATGTTTGTGGAAGCTCTTTTTGTAGTAGCAAGAAACTGGAAACTGAGTGGATACCCATCAGTTGGAGAATGGCTGAATAAGTTATTGTATATGAATGTTATGGAATATTATTGTTCTGTAAGAAATGATCAGCAGAATGATTTCAGAGAAGTCTGGAGAGAATTACATGAAATGATGCTAAATGAAGTGAGCAGAACCAGGAGATCATTGTATACGGCAACATCAATATTATATGATGATCAATTCTGATGGACATGGCTCTTTCCAACAATGAGATAATTCAGATCAATTCCAATAACTTTGTGATGAAGAAAGCTATCTGCACCTAGGGAGAGGACAGTGGAAACTGAGTGTGAATCACAACATAGTATTTTTACCTTTTTTGTTGTCGTTTGATAGCTTGCTTTTTTTTTCTTATTTTTTTCCTTTTTGATCTGATTTTTCTTGTGCAGTATAACAAAGGTGGAAATATGTATAAGAGAATTGCACATGTTTAACCTATATTAGATTATTTGTTGTCTAGGGAAGGGGGTAGGGATAGAAAGGGAGAAAAATTTGGAATAAATGGTTTTGTAAGGGTGAATATTAAAAAGCATTTTTGCATATATTTTGAAAATAAAAGGCTTTAAAAAAAGATTAATCTATGAGAGGAGAATGTTGAGGACCTTCACTAGTATAGTTTTACTATTTCCTCTTATAACTCATTTACTTCTCTTTTAGAAATTTGTATGTTATACCATTTGGGGCATTTAGTATTGATATTGCTTCATTGTCTATGATACCTTTTAGGAAGATGTAATTTGCCTATTGTTTAATTAGATCTGTTTTTTGCTTTTTCTTTGTCTAAGATCATGATTTTTACCCCTGTTGTTTTTTTTTTTTTAACTTCAGCTGAAGGATTCAGCTGTAAAAAAAGAGAAATGTATAGCAGAATAAATTAAAATCCAGAATCTGACAATATGCTGATTACAAAAAATACATTCGAAACAGTGAGACACCCATAAGAGTATAGGTAAAAGGTTAGAACAGAAGAGATTCAGCTAGAGATTTAATGAATTGCCCATAGTTATATAGTATGTGTGAGAGGCAGGACATAAATCCAAGTCTTCTTGGCTTAATGTTCATTTATTTTATCATGCTGATTCTCCAGCATAGGGTAAACATTTAATAATTATTGTCTTGAATTGAGTCATTGCCTTCAATAATCTGTAGAATTCTCATATATAAAACTTTTTCTTCCTGATTAAAAACAGTATTTGAATTTTACAATAAGGTAAATTTCAGATCAATATAAAAAAACATTTTCTATAGAGCTATCCAAAAGTGAAATGAGCTGCTTTAGCAGGTAATAAGGCATCTCCCTTCACCCTACCCCAACACAGGAAGTCTTCAAATGGTATCTTTTAATTTGGACATTCTTATTTTCCAGGTTACACGAATCATTTCATTTTGGCTGGAGTGATGACAGATACAGAGGGATGAGCCAAATTTGGAAGTACTCATAAAAATAGGCAGTTTGCATTTCAGGAAACCAATTAGCTATCCACATTTATATAGAGCCTGCCAGGATTTTTGAAGAGCAGAGGTGTTCAGAAAATGCTTCCCCTTCCCAGACCTCAGCAGGCTTTGCCCCACACAGACTTCCTTGAATCTTAGGCAAAACTGCCCAGCTAGAACCCCAGGAAGTCTACTTGCTCTAGCCTGCCCAGAATCAGAGCTCTATGGGAAAATACTTCTAATAAAATGGGTAGGATTCTTATCAAGATGTTTATAAGTATTGTGCTCCAAAAGGGAAGCTGTCTAATCACATAAAGCAAGATGGGCTACTGATTGGGTTCAGAAGAAAGAAGAGGATTTTGTTCTCTGCCTCCTACATTAGTATATGGAGAAGATTTTTACCATAGTTAGAAGAAAGGGCAGAAGTAATTTTATATAATAGAAAAAATTCTAGTATATGTTGTACTTGGAAGATAAGGATTTGAGTCCTGACTTAGGTACTGTTACCAACCAAATCTTTGGATTTCTGTTTCTTCATCTGTAAAATGAGGATAATAGTTCCTTTACTATCAACTCAGAATGTTATTATGTGAAAAGTATTTTGTAAACCTTGAAGTACTATAGAAATAAAATTTTAATATTAATTTAAAAACTTGGATTTTTATCCTCCTTTCTCCATCTTCCTCAAGCACTTAGAACCTTAGGTATTTACCAAATATTGATGAATATTTTAATCATATTCATATTTTTGAGATGATCAAGTCTCTCTTAAATGGTATTTGAACCTAAACACTATACTGTAGTAGAATCAATTAACCCTGGCACTCATTTTGTAAGGAGCTAGAATACCTCTAATTCTTAAAATTATATACTTTGGTTCCTGATAGATAGTCTTATACATCAATTTTATTATATACTATATTTCAGGTACTTATAATTTTCAATTTAAACTCTCAAAGAGCTTAAATTAAGTACTATTGAGGAGACAAGTTCCCCCCATAAATGTTGATCATACCCCCCTCTATACCTTAATATGTTTATGCATTTCTATGACCAGAAAAATTAATCATCACCAGTCTTCTGAAGGTGAATTTTACTATTAACTAAATTATATCAAATCTTGAGGACCAAGTAGACCTATACTAAATATCAATGAAGTTCAGAATTGAGTAGGATGCCATTGACTATCCATTCCAACCTATATCTGAAAAATTATAGCCTTCTACAACATATCCAGCAAATAATCATACAGCCTTTGTTTAAAAATGCATATCAGTTTCTTTCCTAAAATGTGGCTTCAAAAAATTGACACTATACCCAAGGTATAGTCCAGGTGGTGCAAAGTATAACAGAACTTTCATCTCCCTTATCCTGTGTACCATACCTCTGTTAATGTAAATGCCAAATTAGTTTTCTCAGATGCCATATAGTACTATTGATTAATATTGAACATCAGGTTCACTAGTTGATTACTTTTTAACCCAAAGAAAATACTTTTCATTTATTTCTTTTATATTCCACCTCATTAAATTTGGCTCTGTGTTACAGCATATTCAGATCCTTTTGACTCCTGAGCCCCATCTAGAGTTCCATGTTTCTGTCATCAGTGTATTTAATAAACATGTCATCCTTGCTTTTAATCAAGTCATTAAATAGCATCCCTGGGAGACTGCACTAGATACATCCTTTGAAGTTGACACCAAATCATTAATGACTACTTTGCGTCTGGCTGTTTAAGCTGTTTGTTGTTCAGTTTTTAAATTGTGTTTGAGTCTTAATGACCTTATTTGAGGTTTTCTTGGAAAAAATACTTACATGGTTTGCCACTTCTTTCTCCACATCATTTTAAAAATAAGGAAACTGGGGCAAACAGGATTAAGTGACTTACCCAGGATCACAGTTAGTGTCTCAAGCCAGATTTGAACTCAGGAGTCTTCCTGACTCCAGGCCATGAACTTTAGCACTGTGCTATTTAGCAGCCCTATTTAGTGTTTGGATTACACCAAATTCTGTACTGTCTTTCAAGCAACATGACTCCAGTTTTTCTTACAAGACTAACATAATAGTCTTTGTCAAATACTTTGCTAAAATCTAAATAAATAGTAATTTATAACAGAAGTCCCAAATCATGGCCTAAGGGTTAGATTTGTTTTTATAGGGCTAAATAGTTAGGAATGGCTTTTCACAAGCCTTACACAAACAGATAGTGGGGTCATGGGATGCAATTTGTTAGTCCTACATCCTATATATTCCTCAGCCTAATAACTCTTGGAAGGGAGGAGGGGATAGGCATTTGTAAAGCACCTGCTTAGGTGCTAGCATAGTGCTGAGTGCTTTACAAATATTATTTTATTTTATCTTCACAACAACCCAGGAAGATTGCTATTGTCTTTATTTTCCCTTGAAGAACCAAGATAAACAGTAAAGTGACTTGGCCACAGTTATATAGTTGGTAAGGCATCTGCCATTAATTGAACTTGGATCTTCTTGACTCCATGCCTGTATCTTTATTCATTGTAACACTTTTCTTCTGTTAGTAAAGGAAATAAAGTTAATCTTGCAAGACTTGTTCATTTATAGAATCACAGATTTAGACTTAGAAAGGACCATAAAAACCATCTAATCTAACCCTTTCATTTTACAAATGAGGAAATTAAGGCAGAAAGTAGCTTGCCAGTGGTCACACTCATTCTTTGTAATAACTTCTTTTTCTCTAGGTATTCACTATCTCTTGATAATACATTCTGGAATTTTACCAGGAATCGGTCAAACTCATATAGTTGGAGGGTAAACAAATCAGCGATGGTCGGTCACATCCTATTGGCCAGTTCTTTTCAGTTCAGGTGGCAAGATTCTTTATAAAATCTTATAGGTCAATTAGTTTCTCCTTTCTCTTATTATTTCTCTTGGGCATCAATTCTTTATTAATAATTTTTTTTCCTATGTTGCAATCTAAAGATAGTTTTCTGTGGTTTAAAAAGCAGAAGTGAAATCTGAATTGAACTGTTCTGCCTTTTCAGAAGTTTTCATCATTCTATTCACCCCAAGCATTGATCCTGATTTTTCTTGGATGTTCATCTTTTCCCCAAAAACCCTTTTAATACTAATTTCCCCCCCCCACAAACTGTAGCTGATTCTTAAACTTTAATATCCCTCCCACTTTTCCCACAAGACATTGTGATTTTTTTTCTCGTTTACATAACTTGACTTCCTTTTTTTAATGCTTTTTTAAACCATCTAAGTTACCTAGTGGATTTTCCAAGCATTCACTTTATCTCTTCAGATAATTGTTTTTCTTCATTATAGGAAATTGTTCTTCTCTATGTCTTCAGAATTTCATTCTTGATAATGCCCCATTCCTCTGGGAATGACTTAACCTGTAAAACTTTCTTCTACAGGATCCCAACTATTTTTTGTGAACCAGTTGAAATTTGCTCTCCCAAAATCTAGAATGCTTATTGGGTCTTCCTTTTCTTCCCTTTATCGGGAATTCTCTGGCATAACAATCCCTTCCTCCAAAATTCCTACTACTTCCATCCCAGTAATCAATTCTTGATGATTTTGGTCTTTGTATCTCTGGGCTATATCTTCATTTAAAAAAAGTTAAATGAGTTTACCTTTCTTGAAATCCAACCTAGCCTACAGCAAAGCAGAAAGTAGTGAGTTAGGATTTTGTTGAAGGATCTTGCCTTTGTCACACAATAAGGTACCTACACATATACACACACACACAGCTCCAAAAGCTAAAATTATCTCTAGGTACAAAGGAAATTTCATAGCAACAGCAATGGTAGGTGTTCATGTTCAATTTAATTTCAGACTTGAAGAAAAGGTAACCATAAAGTCAGATTTAGAAATTGTTCAATGACTTGTCCCATTGTTTAATGTCTGGATGTCAAACTGCAGAGAGATCTTAAGTTGAGAATCCTAGGTCTGTGTGGTAGACTCTGCCTGTATTCTTCCACATCAGTCACTTAGATAAAGAGATAGATGACATGCTTATCAAATTTGCAAATGATATCTAGCTAGCATGGGAGGGAGCCACTGTACTGGAAATGGGAGTCAGGATGTAATGAAGACCTTGGACAGCAAGACAGGGTGATTATTAACTATCTAAGAATAAATTGAAAAGTTTCATTTAGATTCAGAATGACTAAATGTACAAATAAAAGATGAAGATATACAGTCATGTAAAAAAGATCTCTTAATGTTTATCACATTGCAAATTCAAAATGAGTCAGCAGATTTGCATGATGACCAAAAGAAATCTAATTCAATCTGAGATTCTAAGGAAAAGTGCTTTCACTTCTGTAATCTGATTTTATTTTCATAATATCTGGTAAGATTGATAGTAAAAATAACATTCCACTTTGAAACTACTAAGGCATATAAAGATTAAGTGGCTTGTCCAAAGCCATACATATAAGTGACAGAACTTTGAAGCAAACCCAGATCTTTCAGACTCTGAGCTCAATTTTTTTTTCTATTGTTTCCATGAATAGTCATTTATGCCCTTCAATTCTAGTATGACCATGTCTGGAGTGATCTATCCAGTACTAGAAGCCAAGATAGAGTAGTTATAGAAGAATTACTGGATTGGGTAGGAAAATTAAAAGGATGATTAACTGAAGTAGCTGAGGATATTTGGGGAAGACCACATCCAAATCTTTTCAGGAAGGTCATAAGGAAAATAAATTTGCTATGTCCTTTTTGAGAGAGCAGAACTAAAACTAATGGGTGAATGTTACAAGGGAGTCAAATTTGAAAACAATGTAAGAGAAAAGTTTCCAGTGTGATTAAATTTGTCTCAAAATAAAATGAACTTCCTCAAGAGATAGTAGCTCCCCACCATTGGAAAATTTCAACCACAGACTGAATGATTGCTTTTCGGAAAGGTTGCAAGATTCCTGCTTAAGTAAAAATATATTTCCTGTCTTTTCCAACTCTAAAATTCTGTAATTTGTTTCTACAAATTTCCAATGTGACTCTCAGAATCATAGCTTTATAGCCAAAAGAGACCATTAGAGGCCATCCCAGTCCAGTCTTTTAATTTTGTCGATAAGAAAACTGAGGCTTAAATGATTTAATGTAGTCATAAAACTAGTAAATATTAGAAGCAGGATTTGAACTCAGGTCTTCCCAACTCCATTTCCAATACTCTATAGTACCTACACCTTGTTGTTCCTTAATTATGTTACATTTAACATATCTTGTTTTTCTTTGTCTTTTTCCCCAAAATTTGAAAAACCCATTTCTGGATGTGGCTTGCTCTCTATACTATAATGTAAAGCTACTTTTATCTTTATTGAATATCTAACTAGAACTCTGCAGGCAGGCAACTTTAGCCTCTTTAGAAAAAACTGTGTTAAATTGCCAAGATATAGATCAGACCAAATCAGGAATAGGAAGCCTTAAAGCACTAAACTTAACCCTGAGATCTGTGGCTTCTCAAGCTTTGGTAATTCTTGCTTTGGTGGCAGCATTCTATGCTGTCATGCCTGGAAGAGAAGCCCCAAGAGAACTGCCCCAGGCAGAATAAAAAGCCAGGACCCTTAGGTGGTTCCCAACTCCTTGGGAATGATGATTTTTTTCTGACAGAACTATATCCCAAATCTGCCGGGAAAGCATCTTCTCTCTGGTAGATGCAATTTAGTCCTATCTACCTGGACTCAGGATTATCCCAGAACCTTTTGCTGTTCTTATCTAAGGAATAAAAATGTACTAGACATTATTTAAGGGTTTTTTTTTTTAATATAATGATTTAATTATAAAAAGCCTTCTTTCCATAATTCTCTTGGGACCTGGCAGAGGAAAATACTCTCATCTTGTCCCAGCATGTCAACCCCAGAGGTCCTTGCTATAATTAACATCACAGACTTTTATTGTAGGATATTAACTAATATAATTTAGTACTACCATTTTCCAATATAATAATAGCTTATATTTCTATGTAATATTCTTCTCTAAAATGTAATATTCTCTTGTTGGGGTTTCCTTGGAGTCTCTGGAGGCAGCCTTAGTTTCAGTTCAGTAATCACCCCAAATGCAGCCAGATATTAAAGTCCAAATCCTTTATTGTCACTTTCCAAGTCTTGTCTCCTTTCCTGTGGCCCGGTTAGCTTTCTTAGGGGGCTTCTGTAGTCTTGGTTCTGAGAGCTTGCGTTCTGGCTTCTGAATCTTCCCAACTGAATCCTGGTTGAGGCTCCTAGCTTATATGTTCTCTTAACAGTGTGAATCTTGTAGAATTGTACTGAACTAGAAAACTGTTAAGCACCATGCTAAATTAGATAATTATTGTCTCTCTCAATTCCACTGACTTAGCACTTTGTTTCAAGTTTTGGTCCATAACATTTCTATACCAATTTAAGAGTTAAAAAGCATATTTTCCATAACAATCTTATGAAGTAGCTAGTACAAGGATTCTTAAACTCATTTTATAATGAGAGAAATGTAATGACCCCTCCCCAGAGTCACTAGAGCTGGTGTCAAGTACTTGAACTTAGGTCTTTTGATTCCAAAAATAATGCTCTTGATAATAAACACAAGAAGCTAGCTTTAAGTTTGGGGAGGCAGGGAAGGGAAACTGCATTTAAGAAAGGTGTACAATATTCAGAATAAAAGAAATAACATACAAGATTTCTTCACTGAGATTTATAACCAGAAAAGAAAATGAGTAGCTCATGTGAGGAGTGAGAAATTGGTCAACCAATGAACTCTATTTGGAGGAGATAAGAGTGGACATAAAATAGGTTATATTTTCAAAGAAAATACGTTGATGAAATCACAGATCAATCAAAATGAATAAGGAAAATCCTACTTTACTATGCCCTGGTCAGAACACATTTACAATATTGTGTTGAATTATGAGCACCAGTTTTCTGGAAATACAAAAAAAAACAAAAAAACAAAAAAACTGTTGGGCAGCCTGGATGATAAAGGGGTTTGCTTCAGTTCCATATGAAAACTGACAGAACTAGGGATGTTTCACCTGAAGAAGAGAACAGTTGGACAGTATAATTATTTTTTAAGTATTTGAAAGATTATTATTTGAAAGAATAATTAGAATTGTTGTTCTATGTCCAAAGGCTATCAGTCTGTGATATTCTTTGATCCAGCAGTGACTCTACTAGGCCTGTATCCCAAAGACATCATATAAAAGGGAAAAGGACCCACATGTGCAAAATTGTGGCAGTCCTTTTTGTAGTGGTAAGGAACTGGAAACTGAGCGGTTGTCCATCATTTGGGGATTGCTGAATAAGTTGTAGTATGTGAATGTTAATGGTATATTATTATTTTATAAGAAACCATCAGCAGGATGGTTTCAGAGAGACCTGGAGAGACTTATGTTGTGATGAAGAGAGCATCTGCAATCAGAGGAGACTGTGGGGACAGAGTGTGAATCACAACATACTTTTTTTTTTAAACTTTTTGTATTTTTGTTTGTTTCTCTCTTTTTTTTCTTTTTGATTTGATTTTTCTTGTGCAGCATAATTGTGGAAATGTTATGTATAGAAGAATTGTATGTGTTTAACATATTGCATTACTTGATATCTAGAGGAGGGAGAAAAATTTGGAACACAAACTTTTTGCAAGGGTGAATATTGAAAGGTATTTTTGCATGTATTTTGAAAATAAACTATTAATTTTAAAAAATTAAAAACAAGCAAAAAAGAATTGTTCTTAAACCAAGAAGGGTTAAGTTCTGCCACGAAGGCAGAACTCAAAAATAGCTACAAATGTCAAAGAAGCAAAAGCTATTGCCAAGGAGTGATTTGTCTGATAGAACTAGTCATTCTGGAGTCAGAATCATTCACCTTTATAAAGGCAAAGAGAAACTGGTATGCCCCTCTGACAATTAGCTACTTGGTCACATGGCCCAACACATTTGCACTATGCTTGCTTCAAGCCTTCTAGAAGTTGCCTATGGCAAGGCAAGTCTAAGATTATTCTCAGCAGATAGGAAGGTAGGTAATAATTCTGACTGGTGGCTCCTGAACATTCCCAAAGAAATACAAAATTTGGGAGTCTTGAGGAACTTGATTAACCTCTTCAGTGTTTCCACTGCAGCTCTTTTGCTCAAATTCTGCCTAGCTTTCTTAAGAGAGCTATAATTTCCTTCTCTGTGATCTCCTTAGCTCAGCCTGGCTCCTTTTCAGAAGGCTAGAACACCTAGTTGCAACCCTAACTCAGGCACTTAGTATGTTACCTTGGGCAATCATTAACTTATCTTGGCATCAGTTTCTTTGTCTATAAAATGGGGGAATTGGATTAGATCATAGGTAAAGACCTTTCCAGCTCTTGCATTTCATTTCTATTATTCTTGTCCTAAATGCTTCCACCATATCAACTCATAGGTTTACAGTCAGCATTCATCATCTCATTTGCCCTTTCTTCTTGCTTTCTCTCCTAAACATGATTTTGCAGGACTCTGTAAAACCACTTTAGCCTATCTTTTAGAGCACAAGACCATAAATCAATCTACAAACATTATTAAGGCAAGTTCTCAGGTGCTATGCCTACAAGGACAAATATGAAGCAATTGCTGCCCTCAAAGAACTTAAGAATAACTTGAACATCAGTGGTATCAAACAAATAGAAATGGATCCCTGCTGACTTAGAAAAATGACAAATTAATTTTGTTTTTATTTTGTTAAATTTTCCCCAATTATATTTTAATCTAATTCAAGCCATACTTTGCAAGTAATGGACTGTGTATAGCAGCTGCATATTTGCTGTATCTGTATTTTAGGAAAATCATTTTGACAGCTATATGTAAAAAAAGGGAGAAATGAGAAAATTGAGACAAGAGGACCAGTTAACAGGCTATTGTAACAGTACATTTGACAGAGCTTAAATTTAGGGTGATAGTTTTTGGAATGAACAGAAGGAGACAGATGTGAGGGTTGTTGTAATGATAAAAATCAACAAGATTGGTGTCTGATGGATGTGTGAAGTAAATGAAAATGTGGACTTAAAAACGACTCTAAAGTTGTTAGCTAGATTACTAGAAGACTGTTTCTGCCCTTCATTTATGTATTATTGTTAGAGCCAAGAATTGGTTCAATTATTCTGGAAAGCCACTTGAGCAGAACCAGAAGAACAGTTCATGCAATTACTACAACATTGTAAAGAAAAACAACTTTGAAATACTCGAGAATTCCTATACGTATACTGATCAACTATAATGGCAGAAGACTAATGATGAAGCAAGCATGCTTTAACCTTCTTTACAGAGAATGTACTAACAGTTTTATAAAACAAAGCATATGTTTTCAAACATACTTTTGTTTGCATATGCTTCCTTATTAAAAAATGTTGTTTCTTCTTGTTTTATTGCCTGATGGGGATTTGGAGGTAGGGGTACTAGTGATAGTGACACCATTAAAAAAAGAAAAAAAAGGCATCAATGAAACATTTTTTAAAATGCACAGCAGAAGAAGGTTTAGAAGGTGACACAGGCAAGTAGGACAGCTTCAAAACTAAGTTGTTGAATGTATTATGTATTTTATAAGGGAAACAACTTGGACTTAGAAAGAATTGATGATTTCATTTGCATTCATTTTCTATTTATGAATAGGAATATCATGTTGGTGTTTGTCAAGTTCAGAATAGGAAAAAATAAACATATTTTAAGGGGGAGAAAAGCATAATGTTGCCCTTGACAAAAATAAGAAATCAGGAAGAGACATGGATTTGGGGAAAAGAATGATTTCTGCTTTGGACATACTTATGAATTTGAGGTGCCAGTGGGACATCCATAGAGAGTTGGTCATGTGAGACTAGACTTCAGGAGACAGACCAAGCTGATTATATATGATCTATATTAATTATTCTATATTAATATTAATATATTATATATTAATAAGATCTATATATTATATATATATATATGATCTGCAAGTCATATAAGCAAAGAAAGAGTATAGCAATTCATTGGTAATATCTTCACATGGCCATGAGTCTCTGAGATTTCACCTAGGAAAATCATGGGATGTACTGTTCTATACATAGTCAGTGGGACTGATTGCCCCCTTCTTCAAGGCTCCCCACAGTTCACTTTTCCAGATATCCATGAGCTTTGGTGTTCTTTCTTTGCCAAAAATTATAGAAATTATTATTATTATTAAACTCCATTGGCCTCTATAAGGCATGTCCTAATGAGGAAGGTTTAATGGAGAGCTTTGTCCAGTTTTGCTTTGCTGTATTTAGATTGAAGTTTCAGACCTGCTTGTCCTAGAACTCAGGCTGACCCTCTGCAAATCCAGAGGTACTACCCTCTCCTGTAGTTCATGCCTGTAACTTTCCTATAATATGCCTGTAACACTTTGGAGATTAGACCTATATTTAGCTACTTGGGGATTATTTTTAGGATTTTTTTCCCCCAACATCTTGATCAGTTTAATGTGGCAGTATTCAGTTTAGCAAGAATTTCCACCCAGAATGAAAATACATTTACAATTAGGTAAGACACCTTTGCTTCCCAATTTAATTGGAAATGGAGAGAAATTCGGTGACAAAATGATTTTGAAGTCTCAACTGGCATTGTGCACATATAACAACCTAAAGTCTGTCTTTGTCTCTCTCTAAACCCTGCCCTAACTCACTCCTCCATTCTCATCCTTTAAGGGTAGGATGATAATTATGGAAAGAGAGGAGTCATATTTAATCTAGCTTTGCATCATACCTAGCATATGTAGTGCTTTTATGCTGTTATATACATAGTAAAACTCAGCAAAGTTTTAGTCAGTTGAATTTTATTAAGAAAAGTGTCCATATCTTCAAAGAAAGATCAAGGCATTGATTTCCCCAAAAACAAGACAGACTAACTTTTGCTCAGGAGGCAAAATAAGTCTATCTTTGAGTGAGCGAAAGTCAGATTTGTAGTTGGCATCCTGATAGCCGCCCCTGGGTTTGGCCGTTTTTGTTGGCACATCCGGCCACCGATGATTAGGATAGACTCCCACAGGCTTCCATGTAGTGTTTTTTCTGCCAGCAGAAGAGAGTTAACTGTTTATAAGGCCAGCATTTTCACTACCCACTTCTAGGGTCCATGTGGGTTCAGAGCCTTCTTTGTTCATATTCTTTGAATGTAGGGGCATTTCCATGAAGAGGAAAGCTGGGCAGAAAGGGGCGGGGGCAGGAAGTTTATCACTAGGCTCATTGATATCTAGTTGGGATAGAAAATGCCCCAGAAGTAGATGCTGCAGTTGTACTTTTGTTGGGTTACTGTCTATTGAAATTAAGGATTTAGGGCTCCATGATAAAAAAGAAATATTTTTAGAGGATTCAGATTCCTAGGAACAAGAAGTCCAGAAGATATTGAAAAAGAGGAAGTGAAGAGGGCAGGCAGCAACTTATCACCAATTAGCAGGACCAGCAATCAGTAGAGGGTAAATTCCCATGGGTTACAAGTCATCCATAAGTTTTTATTTAGGTTCATATCCTTGTCACTTGTGTATACAGTCAAAATCTGATCATAAAATCATATAGTTTAGAGATAAAAGATCTTAGCAAGTATTTAACCCAAACTCCTCTTTTTACAAAGGAAGAAAAATTTGAGGCCCAGGGAGGGTATATCACTTCCAAAGCATGACCTCTCACTTGGTAAATTAGCAGAGCCAAGATTTTAAACCTAGGAACTCGTGGCTCCAGAACCAGTGTGTTTTCTCCTTCACCATGGTGTCATCGACACATATACACTTGGCATATATACCAAGCCTTTATTGTGGCTGCTTCTAAATGAAGTGAGCCTGTTTATATTCTGGTTACATTGGCCAACATTTTGAGCTTAAATTGGTGAAGATGATTATCATGTCCTGAAAACTATACCCTTGGTGCCCTTATTAGAGAGAGAATTCTGACTCAGTGGAACCTGATTCATATCCCATGGCTGAAGTAACCCACTGCTTTGGATTTTGAGAAAAAAGGCCGCGTTCTCAAAAATATCTTCTATATTTTGGTTTAAAAAAACACAATTGTAATGCCTAGAAAAGTCTGCTGTGTTTGACATTGGAATATTTAAGACTCACATCTTCAGCTTAACAGTGACTTGTGTGATCTTGGGAAACCTTCCTAATTTTCAACAAAATAGGAATATTGGATGAAGGTAGTGATGTTCCTACTACCCATCTGACTATGAGGATAAAGAAACTGCTTTGTGGGGTTTGTGTGGTATTTTTGATGGCTTTGGAAAGAAATGCTCCGCAGTTCAAAGGTCTCTCTTTCCCTGCAATGGATCCTAAAGGTAGAATCATTATAGTCTAATGGATAAAGCACTGAACTTGAAGTAAGGAAGCCCTAGCAGACTTACTTAGCTATGTGATTCTGAACAAGTTACTTTTACCTCACTGAGCCTTCGTTTTTTAAGAGCTGTAAAAAGTACTTTGTGAATTTGCAGAGTTGTTTGGAGGAACTAACCAGTATGTTAAATGTATGTTAAATTGTTTTGTAAACTTTAAAATGCTGTATGAATGCAAGTTGTTGTTACTGTTAATACAGTATTACCTTATGAATGTTGAACTCTGAGTGTGACAGCAGCACCAAACTTTTCTTGCCATAGGGCAAGTTTGAACCATTTGCCTGAATGAGTGAGAGGGAAGGAAAAAAGAGTTGGAATAACATGTGTCTTCTTTTTTGTGAATTTCCTTTTGTTATCAGAAGAAGAAGACTTTATTAATGACATTAATTAGTGAAGTTTTTTACTTTTCTTCTAGATCGTGATGGTGGAGTTCTCTTGCATGCTCCTTACATGGTGACTTCATCTTTAAAATAGGATAGCAGATACCTTAGAAATCATCTAATCCAACCCCATTTTGCAAATGTAGAAATATTTTATAGGGATGGCAGTCTTCTGTCTGCAGCAGACAGAAGCAGAGCAGCTGATAATTTCTTGATTTGTTAGTGATAATTTCATCCTTCCACAGTTAGAAGAACCAATTAAGGGATGTCCTATTCTGGATCTGGCTCTTCCTTACAGGGAGTAACTGGTTACTTGGAATGGAAATAATGAGAACTTTAATGAAAGCAATAATTCCATACTAGAATTTGTGGTAGAAAAGGAAATGAAATCTGAGTAGTCTAATCCAAGGCTTTTTAAACTTTTTCCATTCAAGACCTCTTATCACCCCCAAAAATTTTTACATGACCATAGGTATATAAATATATAAAATATAGGTATACAAAATAAATATTTACTCATAATAAATCATAATTTTGAACTAATATGGGTTTACAACTCACAGTTTAAACTTTAGTCAAACATACTTGCTAGATTTTGGGAAAGCAAAATGAAGACTCAGAGGAAAAATAGGTAGAATTTCATGGACTAAAAGTCAGTTGCTCAAAATGAAATCCTGAAGATATAGAGGAAAACAATTTCAATTAAGAGGGGAAAATAATATTTGTCCAAAGAAAGCAATGTGGTTACATAGGGAATTCACAAACCAACGTAAATTTATAAAAAGAAATTATAAAAAACGAAGCAAGGACCAAATAACAGTAAATATAAATATTGTATGGTTTTGTAAAAATAGCTCCAGGAATTCTAGAGCTTAGAATGGACTGAGACTGGTGAAGAAGCCTAAGAACAATGAGGAGACTTTGGTGAGAGGAGCAGGTGATCGGAGTTAAATGACTTTCCCATAAGTGTCTGAGGCTGAACTTGAACTCAGGTCTTCCTGACTCCAGGAGCAGGTGCTCTATCCACTGTGCCACCTAGCTGTCCTAGTAAGGAGACTTTTAGACCTATATTGGAGAAAAATATTCAAAGAATAGATAGAATCTTTGTTGATTGTGAGTTGGATGTTGATAACTAATAGCATAGGAAATTCAGAGCTGCTTAAATGTTATTTTGTTTATTTTCTCTCCCAAGAAGAATGACCAACAGAAAGAGAGCATCTACTAGCCTTTGATATAGCCTCTGACCTAAATGAATTGCTTTGGGGACCATAAAATTAGATAACAAATAGAGTCATGATTTAAAAAAAAAATCTCATAACTCTCCATTGATTTATGTATTGAGCTTGACTTAGATTCTGATAAAGTGTCTTTGGCAAATATTCAAATAAAGAAGGCAGTGATTACAAAGAAGCAACATGGTGTAATTAAGACTATTTAGACATCAAACTAGCCTAATTTTTTTAATCAGATTACTAAACTTGTAAATTAAAAAAATAGAATGGAAAAACATTTAATAATCTTACTTGGTTCGGTAATTACTTGGCACATTACTAAAAACTGGGTATACAAACAGAAAAACAATACAATCCCTGCTGACAAGGAAACCCACATTTTTACTAGAGGTGACAGCATATCAAGAAGAGGTTATATTCAGTTCATGACATTTGAAAAGATAAGAAGTTCTTAGGCAGGCAAAGTAGCAGTACAGACAGAAAAGTCTTTAGGGAATAGGGTAATAAATAGTTCACTGCCAAGGGGGAGAGAGTGAATTCAAGTGGACTCTGGAACATCTCCACCAGAGGTAAGTATGTGGGGGTCATTATCAAGCTGATAGTGGATATGTTGCATTTAGTGAGAGCTGAGCAGTGGGACAGAAAACGTCGATTAGGAGAGAAGTGTTTTATCTCCCCCCATCTTACTGTCTCTTTTCTTCTGCTGGAAGGAGAAAGGGAAGAATAGCCTCTCTGGGAGCTGTGAAATATCATTTGCCTAAATTTTAGCCAAGCTTTAGATAAAGTATCAAGGTCATTGCCAATCATCCTGACCTGTGTCTTGCCCCTGGAGTTAGATGACTCTAGAGGAGAGAATAAGGCTTGTGGTTTTGCATAGCCCTGCATCATTTAGATCCAGTTGACTTGTAAGTCAGGATAGCACTCTTGTGATGTCATTGGTTCTCTTCAAGAAATAAGGATGACTCCTGTCCAGGAGACCAGGGACCTATATTTAAGCCATGGGCTGTTTTGTAATTTTTTTTAACTCTATTTTTCCCATTTTACTAATGACAAACAGATAACATAGAACTGAGAGCGTTAGCCAATCTGTTTGACACTTAAAGTCAGGATCCAAAAAATACTGTGATTGATTGAAGGATTACGTTAGGAAAAATGTCAAGTTTTACACTTAAGTCCAGAAAAATAACTCATTTTAAAGATGCAGAACTAAGGCAAACAGAATTAAGTGACTTGCCCAGAGCTACATAGTTATTAAGTGTCTGAAACTGGATTTGAATTTATAAAAACGAATCTTTCTGATTATAAGTTCTTTGCTTAATCCATTGTACTATCTAGTTGCTCCCATTAATTGATGGGTATACCTTCAGTTTATAATTTTTGCTACCCCAAAAAAGAGCCTCTATATAAATATTTTTCTACTTTCTTAGAGTTTATTTTGCTTAGGACTAATCCTTCCCTTAATTTATCCTCCCAGTAATCTCCTTCCTTTCTCCCTTTTTCTTTTCCCCTCTTTTTTTCCTTGTAAAGCGAAATATATTTCTGTACCTTACTTTGTGTGTTATAAGTCTTTTCCCTTCCTTTGACCAGTTCAGATTTACTATCAGCAGATTCAATAGTCATCCACCTTCCTAGTTGTTTGCATAAACTGCTATTAGTATAACCTTTTTCCTAGCCTTTTTTTCCTTCATTCCTCCTTTTCTCCTTCTAGTGTATTGCTCTTTTCCTTTCTCTCTGCTAACATCATCAAGACATAATAGAACCACTTTCAGGTCTAATTATAATTAGACTCTGGGGTACTTGATGATGATAGAATTCAGAGGAAGTACACATATCATTTCCTCATATTCAAATATAACCAGTTTAACCTTGTGTAGTCTTTTATGATTGTTCACTCGTTTGCCTTTTATGTTTCTCTTAATTTATATGTGTTTAAACTACACCATTTCTATAAAATTTTGGTCTTTTCATCAGAAAAACTTGGAAATCCTCTATTTCATTAAAAATCTTTTTTTTTCTTCCCATAGGATTACATTCAGTTTTTCTGGGAAATTTATTCTTTTTCTCCTCACATATATTTTCTACATTTATTATACTGCACAAGAAATATCATATCAAAAAGGGGGGGGAATGAGAAAGAAAATAAAAAACAAGCAAACAAAAAAGATGAAAATACTATATTTTGATTCACATTCAGGTCCTGCAGTCCTTTCTGGATGCAGATGGTCCTCTCCATCACAAGTTTATTGGAATTGGCCTAAACCGCTTCATTGCTGAAGAGAGCCGCATCCATCAGAATGATCATCACATAATCTTGTTGCCGTGTACAATGTTCTCTTAGTTCTACTCACTTCAGTTAGCATGATTTCATATAAGTCTTTCCAGGTCTCTCTGAAATCATCCTGCTAATCATTTCTTATAGAGCAATAATATTATATAACATTCTTATACCATAACTTATTCAGCCATTCCTCAACTGATGGACCTCCATTCAGTTTCCAGTTTCGTGCCACTACAAAAAGGGCTACTATAAACATTTTTGCACATGTAGGCCCTTTTCCCTTTTTTATGATATCTTTAGGATATAAGCCCAATAGAAACACTTCTGGATCAAACAGTTTGCAGTTTGATAGCTCTTTGGGCATAATTCCAAATTGCTCTCCAAAATGATTGAAACAGTTCACAACTCCAACAATGTATTAGTGTCCCCAGTTTTCCCACAACCCCTCCAATATTTATTATTATCTTTCCCTGTCATCTTAGCCAATCTGAGAGGTGTAGTGGTACTTCAGAGTTGTCTTAATTTGCATTTCTCTGATCAATAGTGATTTAGAGCATTAATTTATTCATCTGAAAATTGTCTGTTCAAATCTTTTGACCATTTATTAATTAGAGAATGGCTTGTATTCTTATAAATTAAGTCAGTTCTATATATATTTTAGAAATGAAGTCTTTATCAGAACCTTGGGTGTTAAAAACAATTTTCTCTTCTGCTTCCCTTCTAATCTGTGCATTGGTTTTGTTTGTACAAACTTTTTAATTTAATACAATCAAAATTATCCATTTTGCATTTCATAATGTACTCTAGATCTTCTTTGGCTACAAATTCTTTCTCCACAGATCTGACAGGTAGACTATCCTATGTTCTTAGAATTTGTTTATAATATCATTCTTTATATCCAAATCATGAACCCATTTCGACCTTTTCTTGGTATAGGGTGTTAGGTATTGCCTATGAAACTATGTCTAATTTCTGCCATGCAATTTTCCAATTTTCTCAGCAATTTTTGTCAAATAGTGAGTCTATTGTGTCTTGTGAACTTAACCTATTCCACTGATTGACTATTTTTTAGTCAATACCAAATGGTTTTGATTAGGTTTGGTATAGCTAAAACCACCTTCATTTGCATTTTTTTTTCATTAATTCCCTTGAAATTCTTGACCTTTTGTTCTTCCAGATGAATTTTGTTGTTATTTTTTCTAGGTCTGTAAAATAATTTCTTTGGAGTTTGATTGACATGGCACTGAATAAGTAGATTAATATCATCTAGAATTATTTTAAATGGAATTTCTCTTTCCTGCTAGACTTTTCTGGTAACATATAGAAATGCTGATGATTTTTGTGGATTTATTTTGTATCTTGCAACTTTGATATAGCTGTTAATTTTTCAGTTGATTCTCTAAGTATACCATCATATCATCTACAAAGAGTGATAATTTTCCTCATTATCACATTTTCTACTGTACCATCTATCTCTAATCCCTTGGATACTTTTCTTTTGATAGTAAACTATATAACATTATAGAAAGTGTGCACTAAATTTTAATTCCAGTTCTATTATTTTCTTCTTGTGTAACCTTGACAAGTCATTTAAGCTCTTTAGGCCTCAGTTGTCTTACCTGAAAAAATAAAATATTCTGAGTAGATCCTCTCTAAGGCTTTTAGATCTTTTAAGTTCACAACACAATACATCAAGCCCTAATTTGTAGTACTGGTCAATTTCTAAAGTATAATAGTTTACATCAGAAATTTAACAATAGGCCCAAACATGTTAGAGCTATCTCCAGCATCACACCTGCTGGGTAGGTTCTACACACCTCCTGTATAGGTTCTACACACTTCCTGTATTGAAGATCATTTAATAATCATCTTCTGTTAGTTTTCTTTTTATAATCAAAAGGCACTTTCCTGTGGTCTTCATTTTGTAAGGAGGGTGATGTGGATAGTTGAAGAAACAATCCAGGCAGCATTTTTATTTTTTACATATATCTTAATAATTTTTATTTACCAGATATATGCATGGGTAATTTTACAACATTGACAATTACCAAACCTTTTTTTCTAATTTTTCCCCTCCTTCTCCCTCCCCCAGATGGCAGGTTGATCAATACATGTTAAATATGTTAAAGTATAAATTAAATACAATATATGTATTAATGTCCAAACAGTTGTTTTGCTGTACAAAAAGAATCAGACTTTGAAATAGTGTACAATTAGCCTGTGAAGGAAATAAAAAATGCAGGCGGACAAAAATAGAGGGATTGGGAATTCTATGTAGTGGTTCATAGTTTATCTCCCAGAGTTCTTTTGCCGGGTGTAGCTGGTTCAGTTCATTATTATTCTATTGGAACTGATTTGGTTCATCTCATTGTTGACAATGGCCACATCCATCAGAATTGATCATCATATAGTATTGTTGTTGAAGTATATAACGATCTCCTGGTCTTGCTCATTTCACTCAGCATCAGGCCTTTCTGAAATCATCCTGCTGGTTATTTCTTACAGAACAATAATATTCCATAACATTCATATACCACAATTTATTCAGACATTCTCCAATTGATGGGCATCCATTCAGGTTCCAGTTTCTGGCCACTACAAAAAGGGCTGCCACAAACATTCTTGCACATACAGGTCCCTTTCCCTTCTTTAAGATCTCTTTGGGGATATAAGCCCATTAGTAATACTGCTGGGTGAAAACGTATGCACAGTTTGATAACTTTTTGAGCATAGTTCCCAGGCAGCATTTTTTATATTCTTTGGGAAAGTATCTGAAGGTTAATGTTGTAGAGGCAGAATATTCTGAGGTTATAATGATTCCTATGTATGAATTATTGACCATGAAAAAATTTGTTTCATTGCAAATTCCATTTAGAAATCAAGTAGCTAGGCAGCAGATATGCCGGTAGAATGTCGGTTACTACTCTGATACTAAAAATGTAGTTCCTGAGGTCTCTCTGATGAATCTCAGGTACCTAAAATTGTATAGATAGTTATACTTTTTATTTTCATTCTATAGTGTTCTTTGAGTGGAGAAGCCATAGAGATTATTCAGCATATTCATCTTGGTTATGATTGTTGTGCTTCAGTCCTTTTCAGTTTTGTTCCAACTCTTTGTGACTTCATTTGTTTTTTGCGTATGTATGTTGTTGTGTCCTTTTTTTGGGGGGGGGGGGCAAATATGCTGGAATGGTTTTTAAATTCCTTCTCCAGCTCATTTTACAAATGAGGAAAGTGAGGCAAATAGAATTAAATTACCAGAGTCACACAGCTAGAAGTCACATTTGAAATCAGGAAGGATGAGTTCCTTATTTCATACCTGCCTCTCTGTACTATGGCGCCACCTGGCTTAACTACATTCCCTCAAGTGTAGAAGCTATTTATTATAAAGTGTGTTCACTCAAGACAATGAAAAAACCCTTTATTTTCTGAGAAGTCACCCTATTTAGGTGCCTTATCTTGATGGGAGTTGAACCTAGGATTCTTTTTTTTTTTTTTTTTTTTTTTTTTTGAGTTCTTTGAAATCGATTTTTTTAATTGGCTCTTACATATTAAGTTTTCTTTTAAATTCAGATTTGGTTGATAGAAAGTCCTGAAAATCTGCAAGTTCATTGAATGTCCATTTTTTTTCATTCAATATTATAGATACATTTACTGGATATAATATTTTTTTGACTACAGATGTAGTTCTTTTGATTGTCAGTAGATATGATTCCAGGACTTGGGGTCTTTTTTTGGCTGCTGATAGTCCTGTACAATTCTAATTGTAGGTCCAGCATTGTTTTTTTCTTGTTTCTTGCAAAAAATTTTTTCTTTGATCTAGGATTTTTGCAATTTGCCAATAATATTTCTATGTTTTTCACAAAGGATCTCATTGAGGTGTAATCAATGGTTTTTTTCTATTTCTCCTTTTCTCTCATTGAACCTAGGATTCTTAAGGAGTTCAAGCTCTGGCAAGACCTTAGACTGGATGATTTTGAATATCAGTTTAGTGATAGATACTGTACACCTCAAATATAAACCTAATACTTCCTGAAAGCTAGCTGAGAGAATTTTAAAGCATTGTGCTTGGCACATAAGTAGTATATAAATGTTAGGTATTATTGTTGTTGTTGCTGCTGCTGTTATTATTAATCGCAAGGTGATAATTCTTTTAGACTATAAAACTTGTGGAAAACCATCTACGAAGGTATGGAAGAATTACATTGATGGAAGGGTGTTGGGATTACTAGGTGAGAACTGAGGTTGTCTGGATGGTGACAAGGTGAGAATTCAGGTTTTCTGGACAATTACAAGGTGAGAACTCAGGTTGACTTGATAGAGGGGGCAAGCTCATTGGCTGGGGTGGTTCTTCCCAGAAGCCCTTGCATTATCCCACGCCCATTCTCTGGGAGAATAAAAGAGAGGACTCTCAGAGAAAGAAGAAGACTCTCTGCATTACATCAGGCCTGACGGGGCTCTCTGCAGGAAGGGAAGTCACTTCTAAGGACAAGAGTTAACAGCAACTGCCTGGAGACAACGGTTCACTACAGGAAGAAGAATCTGTCTTAAAGATTTGAGTAGACACAGCAGATCTCTTCCCAGAGAGCGATCCGGCAGCTTCTAGAGACGACAGCTCGCTATAATTGGCGCCCAACGTGGGGCAAGGACTTTTGCTTATCCTGACAAGAGGAGCTAGACCAGACCCTCGCAATTTGGCACCCGAACAGGGACAGACACGGTCCTGATTCCAGTGGAAAAGCTTCCGATCTAGATCTCAGTCTCTCTGACCCAGAACCGTGAGTAACGAGGAAACGTTGTTAAAGATTAAGTGAGCGTGCTAATAGATAAATAAGGAACTTAACTTGTTAAGGGCTAAACCAGGAATCTCTTATAGCTGAAATGGGGCAAACACCTTCTGTTCAAGGAAAATGTTTAGAGAGCATCATCAAGGTTATGAAAAGCCAAGGATTGATTATAATTTTAGAGGAGATTACTGAACTTTTAAGAACTGTGAAGGTTATATGTCCTTCTTTTTCTCTGGAAGAAGAATTGGATCCAGATGAATGGGAATTAGTAGGAAAGCAATTAGGTGAACACTACAATTCCAGGCCAAACTCAATTTCCAAAGATACAATTCATATATACAATGTAATCCAATTGGCTTTAAACAATGTTACTCTAAAGGAAGAGATGAAGGAGCAAAATGGGGAAGTGTCAACTAAACTAGGTGAAAAGGATGAATCAGATAACAATGAAGTTAAGTACAATTCTGAGCAACAGCAACAGGAGCACCTCCCATCTCCTCCCTCAATTAACCCTTCAGGGGTGGAGCAAGGAGGAGGAGGGGAAGAGGCAGAAACACAAACAGAATTGCCAGTGAAGCAGCCTAAGCCTATGACAAGATTAGAAAAAGCATTGGTTAAAGCTAAGAGAGAAGGACAGGATATAAGTGATTTTATACATGCATATCCTGTGATTGAAAATACTGACTCTGTAGGTCAAAAAAGGAGAAGATATGCACCTTTAGATTTGAATAAAATTAAGGATTTGAAAAAAGGTTGTACCCTTTATGGGGCTACATCAGCTTATGTTAAAATGTTACTAGATGGTTTGTCTTATGAAGTCCTAACCCCAAATGATTGGAAATCCATAGCAAGGACATGTCTGGAACCTGGAGAAAATTTATTATGGCTTGCGGAATTTCATGAATTATGTAAAATTCAAGTCAGATGCAATTTGGAAATAGGAGTTAACACACAATTCACTTTTGAGCACTTAGCTGGTGAAGGTCAGTATGGAGAGAATTCGGAACAGATTCATTATACCATGACAATATATGAGCAAATTGCTAAGGCTGCAATAAAAGCTTGGGGTGTCCTTCCTGGACAGAAAGATCGTGGAGAGGCTTTCACTAAAATACAGCAAGGTCCCAATGAACCTTTTGCAGATTTTGTGGGACGTTTGCAAACTGCTGTCAAAAGAACTATTGGAGAAAATTCAGCTACAGAAATAATGACCAGACATCTGGCTAAGGAAAATGCCAACGAGATTTGCAAAAGAATTATATGGGGATTAGACAAAGATGCTCCTTTAGAGGAGATCATAAGACGTTGTGCTACAGTGGGAACAAATGCTTTTTACACCCGGACAATGATGAATGTGGAAAGACAGGGTCCTTCCTGGCAAGGGCCTTCTAGAGAAACTCGGCGATGTTTTCAATGTGGAAAAATTGGGCATCTAAGAGCTCAGTGTAGGTATGGAGATACAGTGAGAAGACAGGGTGAAAGAAGACTTAAAACCCCATGTCCAAAATGCAACAGAGGACTCCATTGGACATCAGAGTGTAGAATAATTCAGGGAAATGGGATGAGGGCCCCAGGTCCAGGGCCCCAGGCAAAAAAGACTTGGGGCATGATGGCAGCTGATGTTACACCCAAAGAACCTTTAGAAGGCCAGGACTCTGATTTAATCAATCAGCAGAGAAGCAATCACATGGCAGAAAGGGATTACCTGATAAGTCAGTCAAAAGGCAATCAGATTGCAAAAATGGATTACACTTGGGGAGAATACAGGCCTTTTAAACCAACAGGGCTGTGCCCAGTGCAAACAATTCCAATGTAATTGTCAGATGATGAGAAGAGATTTAGAAAGTGGTAAATAGAAGGAAATTAGATAGGTTAACTGCCTGGGAGAGAGGGTTTGCTTGTATTTCTTCAGCAGGAGAAGGAATCAGATGGGTGCCAATGAGTCATATTCGCCTTGTCCATCAGAGAGAGACAGAAAAAGAGAAAGACCTCAAAACAAAGGAGAAGATCTAAGAAACATCTGACACTGAAAGAGCATGGATAATAAGAAGACTGTTAAAGAACTTAAAAACCAGCAGGAATCATTGGACTTCCTCACACAAGATGAGAATAATGGACAATGGACTTATGGACATTTATAAATTTTCAATTTATGATTATTTGATTATGTTATATACTTCTAGCATGCGTTATGTTACTATGTTACTATATGCTTATGTAATTTATGTAATTATCTGTAATACTTCCCATATTGATGGATTTATTTTTCAAGGTCATGACTGTCCTATGTTCTAAATCAAAAGAAAGGGGGAGATGTTGGGATTACTAGGTGAGAACTGAGGTTGTCTGGATGGTGACAAGGTGAGAATTCAGGTTTTCTGGACAATTACAAGGTGAGAACTCAGGTTGACTTGATAGAGGGGGCAAGCTCATTGGCTGGGGTGGTTCTTCCCAGAAGCCCTTGCATTATCCCACGCCCATTCTCTGGGAGAATAAAAGAGAGGACTCTCAGAGAAAGAAGAAGACTCTCTGCATTACATCAGGCCTGACGGGGCTCTCTGCAGGAAGGGAAGTCACTTCTAAGGACAAGAGTTAACAGCAACTGCCTGGAGACAACGGTTCACTACAGGAAGAAGAATCTGTCTTAAAGATTTGAGTAGACACAGCAGATCTCTTCCCAGAGAGCGATCTGGCAGCTTCTAGAGACGACAGCTCGCTATAGAAGGGGGGTACCCACAGAAATAACACCATTAATCATTCAAGTATTTTGGATAGGAAGCTATCCCTCTCATTGACTTTTCACTCACTTTAGCAAATATTTATTAAGCACTTCATTGATGCCCCAATGTACTTAAGGCTAAGAGGAATAGGAAAATGCAAAAGGATAATTGTAATGTAATTACACTCACTTAGTAAGAACCTAACAGATAATGAGCAGTGGAAGGTCCTGAGCAGTGCAGTGAATAAAGTACTAGGCCTGGAGTCAGAAAGACTCTTCTTCCTATCATCAAATCTAGCCTCAGACACTTATTAGCTGGATGACTCTAAGCATGTCACTTAATCCTGTTTGCCTCAGTTTCTTTATCTGTAAAATGAGCTGGAGAAAGAAATGGCAAATCAGTCTTAAGTATTTTTGCCAAGAAGACCCCAAATGAGGTCATGGAGAGTCAGATATGACTAAACAACAACAAATAATTGCTTTGATCTCTTAGAATAAAAATGATCACAATCTCCCATTGTCTCCTCCATCCTATCACCTGCCTTAAAATCTTTCTATTTCTAGTCATTTTTAATTCAGGATCTTGAGTAGGAGCAATCATTTTTTTCTTGCTACTTAACAGCCTAAAAAGAAACCTTTATGTTGTGCCTCACATAGCCTATTCCTGGGCTGATATAGAACTGATTCATGTCCAATTCTGTCCTTGAAATGAGGAGAAAGAGATATTAGTAAAGTTCTAGCACAGATGTAAACCAGAAATTAAAGTCATTCAGCAAGTGTTCATTAAATACTAGGCTCTGTGCTAAGTGTTGGGGTTACAAAGAAAGAGAAAAAACAGTCTCTGTCTTTTTTTTTTTTTTTTTTTTTTTTTTTTTTTTGGCTGAGACAATTGGGGTTAAGTGACTTGTCCAGGGTCACATAGCTAAGGTGTGTCTTAAGTGTCCTAGATCACATTTGAACTCAGGTCCTCTTGACTTCAGGACTGATGATCTATCCACTGCGCCACCTAGCTGCCCCAATATATAAAAAATTAGAGTAGATAGAGAAGGTACTTTCAGGGAAAAAGGATAAGGGAAGAAAAAAAAAAACCAAAACAAATCTAGGCCTTCTTTTACACGAGAGTCCTTCAAATACTCAGGTCCTGTCCTCACTGAATTCATAGTCTAAACAGGGAGTTTAAGTAATCCATGGAATGCTATCAGAGAATAGCAAAGAAATAAGGGGGCAGATCATTTTAAAATCAACAATACAAATAACCCCTACCATATTGTTGGAAATATTTCCAACCAATAGGACATCAAGACTTGAACCCCTTATATCTTAATTAAGGAATCTTCAGGAATCCCTTCCGAATCTGCTCTTCCATAATTCTGAGGCATTAGAATTACCACTTTTGGTTATGGTGCATGTGAAACAAAATGTAAAGATCACAGGACTACAGATTAAGAATGTTCTGGAATGTGGGGCAGCTAGGTGGTGCAGTGGATAGAGCACCAGCCTTGAATTCAGGAGGACCGGAGTTCAAATCTGGTCTCAGACACTTAACACTTCCTGAGCAAGTCACTTAACCCCAGCCTCAAAAAAAAAAAAAAAAAGAAGAAGAAGAAGAATGTTCTGGAATGGACCATTATGTAGTCCAGTTCCTCATTTTACAGAAGAGGCTTAGAGAGAATAAGTACTTCTTAAGTTGGTCTCTTTCACAGATGCAAGATAAAATGAAGATCAGAATGCCCCCTTCCCCTTATTTTCTTCTTGTTGAACCCCTGATCTAAGTAGCTACAGGTTTAAATGTCCTATACCTTTATCCTGGAACTACCAACTTCTGCAGAACTCCTGCTTCTTAGGCAGCTGAGACTATCATTGTCAGATTCTACAAGTCACCTGCTCTCCAAGGCAAAAAAATCATTTTTTTCCTGTCCATGGTTCAAAAGAGAATTGTGGTGACATTTCAGCTAGAAAGCAAGCTAGAATAGGCATTTAGTTCAAAGAAAGGAAAACCACTTGTGTTCATTTCCCTTTTATAGCTTTTGACATGGACTGTGTCACATTTGAAGCTGATGGTATTGAAATGAATTTGCTCTTTAAAATTCCACCAGAAGCATAAGATTTAGATCTGAAAGATCTGAAAGAATCATGAGTGAGCCCATATCCATTTTCTTTCATTTTACATAGGAAGAAACAGAGCCCTAGAAAAGCAAAAGGATTTGCCCAAAATCAAACAAAGATGAACTGAAATTTGAATCAACCAGATCCTCAGACTCCAAAATGAACCACTGTATTTAACTCCTACTTTCTCATAATGTATTTCCTAGAAAGAAGCATCTCTGAGGTGACCTATAGTTTAGAAACCAAGATCTAATGCCAGTAGAGACTAAAGAATCAAAGTGAACTGGTTCCTTCTTATTCAAATATGTATTGAACTAGATAACCTTCAGTTCTTCTTGTTCTGAGGTTCTTTGTGTCTATGTTATTACCTATGTGTCAACACTTAATTAGAACTAATATTTAAGTGATCTTAAAGCATTATACAAATAGAAATTATTACTTTGAATCTTAGAGAACAATTGTACTAATTAGATCAATCAGTGCAGATCGTAATCCCTTTTGTCCTTTCTTTTCTTCTTGTGGCAATTGTTTATTACCATAAATCCTCTAAAGAGTCTTTAACCAACATTTTAGAGGTCCTCCCTTTGGTTCTTTTAATAGCACAGGGGAGGTATCAATGCAACATAACATTTATCCCTCTGCATCCTTCACCTTTACTCAGTGACTGGCCCACCTTATTTTCTGTTCTTACAAATCCTTGATGATTTCCCTTATGCCAGTCAGTCAGATAGAATGTATTAGTGCATAATGTATACCAACATTGCTGAATTCTGGGAGTACAAAGAAAGCCCTCCCTTCTAAAAAGTTCAGTCCTTCTCAAGGAGCTCAGTCAAATGGGAGAAACAACAGGAAAACAACTTTGTGCAAACAAAGTATAGACAAGATAAATTATGTTAGTTTCTATGATAAGGTACTAAGATTTAAGTGAACTTCCTTTAGAAGGTAGGTCATTAGCTGAGATTTGAAGGAAGGCAAGAGGCAAAGATGAGAAGGGAAAACATTCCAAGCAGTCCAGAGGGCCAACCCGGGAAAACAGCCAAAATCAGGAGAAAGACTGTTGTCTGCAAAAAATAATCAGGACGCTGGTATGATTGACCTCTGCCAGCAGTATTATTGTCATAGTTCTTCCATGGCACAGTAGGTCCTTTCCTTTTCATAGAATCTGTCTATGAGACCATCTAATTCAGTGTTTTAATTTTGCAATTAAGGAAATGTGGGCCCAGAGAGTTTATGATTTCCCCAGTATTACCCAGTTAGTAACAGAGACAGGATTTTGGAGCTAGATCCCCTGACTTAGTCTGGGTAAAGTGCTATTACCAGCCATGCTAAATAAAAGGTCTTTCGAGCTCTGTGAAGTTAAAGGGACTTCGGTCAACTCAGGCAAAGGCAGGATTTGCTTTCCTTAGTTACTTGATATTCTGCAGACTGATTTAGGTTTAAAGTGGAACAAAGAAGTTCCTATTTGGAAGCCAATTTTTTCTATTTCAGGTAATGGTCTCTGTCAGGTTTGGTCTTTTTTTCTTTTAAGGAGAAAGTTTCTAATAAAGTTTTGATTCAAAGTTTACATTGTCTGAATGAGAGTATAAAGCTTTTTATCATCCAGAATCTGTCTGGAACTCTCTGTGGTCTGTGATAGGAGTTTATGTAAAAAAGAGCCCAGAATTGATTTCTTAAAGCTGAAACAGAGCATTTTACAAAACTTTTCATCTTGCCCTCTTCTTTCCTTTCGTTATCAATAAGAGATATTTGTAAATCCTGTAGCATAAGACCTAGCACAGAATAGGCTTTGTCCAAATAAGCCCAAGACTGCAATGGAGCAAGGGTCAAACTCAAATAGAAAGGATCTCTGAAAGCCTCTGGGGACTTACCTCCACTCTTCTAGTGTTCTGTCCCCTCTAACTCAAGAGCCAAGACTATTATATCCAAATTTTGCAGTCCTGTCCAGATGTCAGCATCAGAAAAGAGAATATATATGAAGAATAGTAATCACACTGGGGGAAAAGACCTAGACAGGGGGCATCCTGAATGAAAAATAAATGAATGAATGAAGCAAGCATGTGTTAAGTTTTATCACAGGCATGGTACAGAGTCTTGGGGATACAAATATAAAAGTGAGATAACACTTCTTGAGGAGCTATTATTTTAATATGGGCAGACCACACATATAGGAGAATTGTAGCTAGGAAAGGTTGTTTTGATCTGGAAAGTCACAGAGAAGTTGAGCTGAAGTTGACACACCTTTACCAAAAGCAGTAGTAGCATTGATTTCATTATTATTCTAGAGTAAAAAGTGAAAGGAAGTGGAGAAAAAGCATACCTGTTGAGATCAGGAGAATGGTTAGAAGGGACGAGGTAATCTGAGGATAGCATGACCCAGAGCTGGATTACCATTGATAGGCAGCTCAGCTTCTCCAGAGCATAGTCTCTGAAAGTTTGGGTTAGAATATATAGGAACTGTGGGATCAGTGGCAAAATGACCAGGGTAAATCCTGGAACAGAGACTATTCTAGGTGGGCCTTTACTGAGTAATCTTTGCCTGGCACATTTCTCAGAGCACTGTATCTGGACTGTGACATTCTGCCTACTACCATGTATCTGTATATGTGCTTTAGCCTCCCTATCAGGTTTTATATCCTTGAGAATAGCATGTTGCACATAGCAAGCATATAATAAATAGATTTGAATTCCAAGAATAAAATTGGGGGGAAGAAGGGAGGGTGCCTTATTAGTTGTTTACATTTGGTTCCTATTTGTTGCTGTTATTCACAACAAAACACTGGGGCTGCAAAGGACAAATAAATGCTTATCGTGAGTTTAAAGCTTATTTGCCTTTTTGGCTAACTCTGTGTTTCTCTTTTTCTTACCTAGGACCTCATCCTTGCGCTGGAACACAGGGACCAAAGAACGGATGCTCATCAAGGTGACAGATAGGGAGCCAAGCTTCCTTATGCACCAGGGGAATGACTACCCCACAGATAACCAGCCAGGGCCCCGTTCCCGGAGGCCTTCAGGTGGTCAGCAGTCCCCCAATCTACAAACCTTTGCACCAGAGCCTGACAACTCAGTCTTCTTCCCTGAGAGGAAGCCGTCACCTTTCTTGAAGAGGGCCGAGCATGTTGGTAGTTGCTCCCCTCTGCTGGGTCGTGGAGACCGTGACTCATTCTGTTCCCCTCTCCAATCTCAGCACCGAAAGCACTCAAGTGAATCACAGCCATCTTCACCCCGCTATGCCTATGAGCCACCCCTCTATGAGGAGCCTCCCATGGAATATCAAGCCCCCATCTATGATGAGCCCCCCATTGATATGCAGTATGAAGCAAGTGGCAGCTACAAGGCAGGTTCCCCACAAAAATCACCCATTCGAAAACCCCACCCCTTCCTGCAATCACCCAAGCAGACATCCAACTCCCCCTACCAGCAGTTGGTGCTCACCAAACAAAAATGTACTGACCGCTTCATGAGCCTGGAGTATAGCCCTGCAGGCAAAGAATATGTCCGGCAGCTGGTCTACGTGGAACAGTCTGGCTCCAGCCCCAAGCTCAAAGCAGGCTTGCACCACAAGTACTCCCCGAATCCTATTGGGGGCTCCTATTCCCTACAACATAGCCCCTGCCTTATAAGAGATCAGCGCCTAGAAATTAAGTCAGGAGACTACAGCAGCATGGAAGGGTCGGATTTTAGGCATGGGCAACCTATTTCTCAGCTTCCTCATGGGGAGGACTCCATGTCCTGGTCCAGCCAACAGGATACTATGTCTTCAACAGGCTACTCCCCTGGTACTAGAAAGAGAAAAAGCAGGAAGCCTTCTCTTTCACAAGACCCAAACACTTCCTCAACTGATGGCTCAGGGGATCGGGACCTCCTAAGTGAGCAGCTGGGGAGTGAAGACCGACCTTTATCAGGCCCTAGCCGCCCCCAGATGAGTCGTACAGATAGCAAATCAGTGGAGGCAGATATGGTGCGGGGCTTTCCCGAGCCCTTCCTGGCACAAGCACGGCTGGCTTGGGAGGCCCAGCAGGCCCACTACCACATGAAGCAGCGCAGCAGCTGGGACTCCCAGAAAGATGGCTCTGGCTATGAGAGTGACGGAGCCCTGCCCCTCCCCATGCCCGGACCTGTCGTGCGTGCGTTCAGTGAGGACGAGGCTTTGGCACAGCAGGAAAACAAGCACTGGAAAAGAAATACCTTTGAAAAGCTGGGATTCCCACAAATCCTCTTAGAGAAAAGTGTCTCTGTTCAGACCAACCTGGCCTCCCCAGAGCCGTACTTACATCCGTCTCAGGTAATCCTCCCAAGGAGACTAAGGGAGGGGAGGGCGAAAGAGAGTAGGAATAGCAGGCCACCCCACATGGGCCAGCTGCCCGGCCTTCAAGAAGTGTTCTCTACCTTACCCTGGGCTGAGCAAACCCTGGAAGGAGATCCCAGGAGCAATGGTTTGCTATATATTTCCTATTCAGTGTGGCATTGTCATTGCTTAATCATAGTCTGAATTCACCTTGTACTTCCCAAAGCTGTGTCACAGGAGAATAAGTTCTGGCAGGTGCTACCAAATTAGAGTCACCTTAGGAAAGCCCTGGTGATAGATTGACTGTTGTCCAGAAACTAGCCTAAAGTTAGAGACAATCATCACCAGAAAGAAGTGAGGTTACAAGGTGATAAAAAAAAAATTTTTAATTTATTTATTTTTATTTTTTTTAAACCTATCCCTTTATATTTTTTGTTTCTATCACAGCATTTTTTAAAATTAATTTTTATAATTATAACATTTTTTTGACAGTACATATGCATAGGTATTTTTTTTTTTTTACAACATTGTCCCTTGTACTCCCTTCTATTCCGAATTTTTCCCCTCCTTCCCTCTACCCCCTCCCCTAGATGGCAGGCATTCCCATACATATTAAATATCTTATAGTATATCCTAGGTACCATATATATGTGCAGAACCGAATTTTGTTGTTGTTGTTGTTGTTGCAAAGGAAGGATTGTATTCGGAAGGTAAAAATAATCTGGGAAGAAAAACAAACAAAAAAAAAAAATGCTCACAGTTTACACTCATTTCCCAGTGTTCCTTTTCTGGGTGTAGCGAATTCTGTCCATCATTGGTCAATTGGAATTGGATTAGATCTTCTCTATGTTGAAGATATCCACTTCCATCAGAATACATCCTCATACAGTTGAAGTGTATAATGATCTCCTAGTTCTGCTCATTTCACTCAGCATCAGTTGATGTAAGTCTCTCCAAGCCTCTCTGTATTCCTCCTGTTGGTCATTTCTTACAGAACAATAATATTCCATAACATTCATATACCATAATTTACCCAACCATTCTCCAATTGATGGACATCCATTCATTTTCCAGTTTTTAGCCACTACAAAAAGGGCTGCCACAAACATTTTGGCACATACAGGTCCCTTTCCCTTCTTTAGTATTTCCTTGGGATATAAGCCCAGTAGTAGCACTGCTGAGTCAAAGGGTATGCACATTTTGATAGCTTTTTGGGCATAATTCCAGATTGCTCTCCAGAATGGCTGGATTCTTTCACAACTCCACCAACAATGCATTAGTGTCCCAGTTTTCCCACAACCCCTCCAACATTCATCATTATTTGTTCCTGTCATCTTAGCCAATCTGACAGGTGTGTAGTGGTATCTCAAGAGTTTTCTTAATTTGCATTTCTTTGATCAATAGTGATTTGGAACACTCTTTTATATAAGTGGAAATAGTTTTAATTTCATCATCTGAAAATTGTCTGTTCATATCCTTTGACCATTTATCAATTGGAGAATGGCTTGATTTCTTATATATTAAAGTCAATTCTTTGTATATTTTGGAGATGAGGTCTTTATCAGAACCTTTAACTGTAAAAATGTTTTCCCAATTTGTTACTTCCCTTCTAATCTTGTTTGCATTAGTTTTGTTTGTGCAGAAACTTTTTAATTTGGTGTAATCAAAATTTTCTATTTTGTCATCAATAATGGTCTCTAGTTCTCCCTTGGACACAAACTCCTTACCTCCTCTGAGAGGTAAACCATCCTATGTTCCTCTAATTTATTTATGATTTCGTTCTTTATGCCTAAATCTTGGACCCATTTTGATCTTATCTTAGTATGTGGTGTTAAATGTGGGTCCATGCCTAGTTTCTGCCATACTAATTTCCAGTTTTCCCAGCAGTTTTTGTCAAATAATGAATTCTTATCCCAAAATTTGGGATCTTTGGGTTTGTCAAACACTAGATTGCTATTTTTATTCACTATCTTGCCCTGTGAACCTAACCTATTCCACTGATCAACTAGTCTATTTCTTAGCCAATACCAAATGGTTTTGGTGATTGTTGCTTTATAATATAGTTCTAGATCAGGTACCGATAGACCACCTTAATTTAATTTTTTTTTCCTTACTTCCCTTGAAATTCTCGACCATTTGTTGTTCCATATGAATTCTGTTGTTATTTTTTCTAGGTCATTAAAATAGTTTCTTGGGAGCCTGATTGGTATAGCACTAAATAAATAGATTAGTTTAGGGAGTATTGTCATCTTAATTATATTCGCTCGACCTATCCAAGAGCACTCAATGTCTTTCCAATTATTTAAATCTGACTTTATTTTTGTGGCAATTGTTTTGTAATTTTGCTCATATAATTCCTGACTTTCCTTTGGTAGATATATTCCCAAATATTTTATACTATCGACAGTTATTTTGAATGGAATTTCTCTTTGTATCTCTTGCTGTTGGATTGTGTTGGTAATGTATAAAAGTGCTGAGGATTTATGTGGATTTATTTTGTATCCTACAACTTTGCTAAAGTTCTGAATTATTTCTAATAGCTTTTTAGCAGAGTCTTTGGGGTTCTCTAAGTATACCATCATGTCATCTGCAAAGAGTGATGGTTTTATTTACTCATTTCCTACTCTAATTCCTTGAATCTCTTTCTTGGCTCTTATTGCCGAGGCTAGCGTTTCTAGTACTATATTGAATAGTAATGGTGATAGTGGGCAACCTTCTTGGTGATAAATTTTTTAAAATCCACAGTATTTAACAATAACTGTCTCATGGCTCAAAGAGACACTATAACCACAGGCTCTTGGAGTCATACACGAGGTTCTGTTGTCTGTTAGCCTTCCAGGGTCAGGAAAGAATAGTCAGAAACCAGACCCCATCCCCACAAAAAGGTTTAGCATCCACACCGTGACATTGGCCATGGTGGATACTCATGGTGAAGTAGAAAGAACACTGTACTTGATGTCCAAGCACCTCACTTTGAATATTGACAGTCTGCTAAGAACAATTTAAGTGATTTTAGTTGTCACATCAGTTTAATAGGCTCAGCTTCTTCATCTCTTAGGTCCTTTTGAGCTCAAATTGATGATCTTTACATCTGGTAATGCCACATAGAAAGGCAGCAGTGCTGAAAATGATGTCATAACCCAGTAGTATCTGAGAAAAGTTTAGGGGCTTTAGAAACAAACACAAAACAAAAGGTAAAGAGCCTTTCAGAGCCTAGAAGTGAGAACTAGAGTGCTACTTATAGGCAGTAAGGCCAGTAAATGAATCTGGATGGTTTAGGGAGTTGGGAAGTTAAGCTCAGGACAAACCCTGAGTTTTTACTTGTTAAATTGAATTTCAGCTTTAGGCTAAGATATGTAGGCTGTGAGTAGTACCAGATTAAGCATACTATAAGGCTTCAGCTGAGACCCTGGTGGTTCACAGAAATAGTCTTTAAACCATACCCTTTCCCCTAGTTTTCCACAATCCATAGATTTTTTTTAAACTTAGAAATTCTAAAAAGTTGGATCTCAGAGCTTTAAAAAGAAAAAAGATTTTGAACATGAGTTTCTGGTTACATGGGGTCTCTTTTCTCATGTCATAGCCAAGCATATAGCAAGGGATACTCTTTCTTCATGACTATATGTATCCCTTCACGGCATAATCCTGTCATAGGTACCAGAAGTATAGGAGGAAGAGTACCATAGGGAAATATTGTCTTCATAATAGAGGAAGAAAGAAATAAATTTGAACTGAGTAGTACTGGTTTTTGAATACCTTCATTTGTGACCCTGAGCTTTGGTGAATGAAAGTTCTGAAGTACCTCACAGCAAATTTTTAGATAAAATTGAATACAAACTGTAGTGGCACAATAGAGGGAAAGCACTGAGTGCCTTTGAAGCAGAAAACCGCCCCCTAACACTTCTCAGGTGTGTGTCTCTAATCAACTTATGTAACTTCTGAACCTGTTTCATCTTGGAAGGAGGTCTCCCAAGGAAATATACTTGGCTGAGTCTGAATTTGAACTCAGGAAGAGGAGTCTTCCTGACGCCAGGCCCAGTACTCTGTCCATGGCACCACCTAGCTGCCCTAGAATGAACTGATTCAGCTCCACACTGTGTAGCTGACTGAATGTGGAGAAAGTCATTAAAATCTCGAGGGGGATCCACTTAAAATTTGTGATAGTATATTCTCCCTGCACTATATCAGTAGAGGGCTTCACCTCTATACTAGACAATATCAAGGCCATTTTATAATAGCTCCTACTTCTCATCTTAGTAGCCCTTGATATCATTTCCCAGGATTTTCTCCTTCACTCCAGTCTTTGATGAAGAGGTGGCCCTCTCACTGAGGTCATCTCCTCGAGGTGTATTCATTTTCCCATCCCCTCACATCTCCTCCATCATATTAGGATTACAGCATAGGGGGTCCAGGAAATGAAGGAAACTGCCAGCATAGGGAATACTACAATGGTATCGAATAAGTACAAGAAACATAAATCCTCTGAATTTGACTGCAGTTTAGTGTACATGAGAGAGGAATAGAATGACATTAATACTGAAAACATAAAGAAGTACCAGATTTTGAAGACTCGTCAGTGTTGGGCAAGAGTTTCTGGACTTTATTGATAGAGGAACCCACAAAAGTAAAACAGTTTAAAGTGATTTGTATTAAAAATGAAGTTTCTTGAGGAGCAGATCAGGCTGGAAGCAGGAAGCAAGCAGCTTAAATGACAGGTTGAGATTTTAGCTCAGCTGAAGGTTTTCTCCTCAGCTTCCCCTGAGTCATTTGTTGGTTAGGCAGCCCGATTCAGTAGAAAAGGTGCTGAACTTGGAGTCAGGAGCTTTGCATTTAGATCTTACCTCTATAGTTAACTGACACTGAGGCAATTCCTGTCATCTTGATTTTTTTTTTTTTGAGACAGTTGGGGTTAAGTGACTTGCCCAGGGTCACACAGCTAGGAATTAAGTGTCTGAGATCAGGTTTGAGCTCAGGTCCTCCTGACTTCAGGGCTGGTGCTCCATCCACTGCACCACCTAGTTACCCCTCGTGTTGATATTCTACAAGAGCTCTCATTTGAGTCAGAGAAATTGAGTTCAAGTCATCCAGCAACTCAGGATAGCTAGAGGAAAGACACAGAGTCAGGTGGAGTGTCTTATGTGAGAGATTTACTTTTCCTAACCTCTGTCTTCCTCATTTTACTCCAACTGTAAAATGGGGATAATGATAGTGATGAGAGTTAGGAAAGGGGGAACTCCTTTTGGCGCAAGGATAGTCTAGTGATGGTGCAGAGTCTCCTGTAAAGGAATTTACAGGCCCGAAAACCTAGATTGATTTAAAAAAAAAAGGTTTATTTGGGGTTTGGAAGTAAGGGTAAAGGTAGAAAGACTCCAAGGCCAGAGGTGGTCGCCAGGCGGAAAGAAACCCTTACGTGGCTGGAAGGATACCATGTTTGGGGGGGGCTCCTGCAAAGAGTGGACTTGAAGAGTTTCCCTTTTTATAATCTTAAAAGTGGGTGGAGTCCCGGGCTCCTGGCTGGTTTAGGCCAGGGTTAGCATTGAATAGAATTCGATGGGTTTTTTAGATAAGGAAGAAGTTGTTTGTGGGGGTTGGGGAAACCTGAGCAGATAGTGGGGGGCTAGGAAAGCCCAAGCCAGCTCAGATCCAGTGGGGGCTGGGAAAGCCTGGATATCATTGGAATTCAAAAGGGTGCTTTTTGACCAGGATTTGTGAATCAAAAGATCCTAACTTTTTCAGCCATGGGGGGGAGGGGAGGGGTTGGAAATAAGAAAGGAATCTTAAAGGGACCTCAACCCCCATCAATAGCACCAACCTCCCACAATTGTGGTGCAGGTCAAATAAGGCATTTATAAAGCACTTAGTATAGTACCTGCTATTTAGGAAGTACTTATTTCCTTCCTTCTTTCCTAAGGTCCTCAGAGGAAAGCCCTCCTTCACAAGGAAACAGAAAGCTATTTCTTTAACATGAAGAGTTAGATTGCCTGTTTATGGCAAAGAGACCAACTTCATTTTTTCAGACATGAGCTGAAAAAGTAGAAGACTGGTCTCAGCCACTTGTTCAGCTATAGACCAGACCTGCCCTCTGAGTCATTTAACCTTTTAGCACTGAATTTCTACCCCTACGGTCTCCTCTGACCTTTTTTTTTTTTTTTTTTTAGCTATTTAGCTTTTGTATTCAAGCCCTTTAGATGAAAGGCAAAGCTTTGTACCAGCAATGGCCAGAAGCCATCACTGCTACCACTCTGCTTTAGGAAATTGTGAGTCTTCTGAGGGAACCAGATGAATCTATCAAGTTCTTCTTCTCTTGGCCTAAGCCCAGTTCAGAAGGATGAGCCTTTCTTGCCTCCTGCCCATATGTGTTCACTTTCCCCACAGCTTCCTAGCAGGAGTTTCCTAACAGGAATCTTTCCTAAGTATTCAGGAATACCTAAGAATTCAGTATTCAGTATAAAGGCAGGGGTATATGTTTTCCCCCCAAGTTATTTGTCTTCTCCTAGCATGAAATACAGCCTACTTTCTCTTATTTTCCAGCCTGGCTAGACTGCTCTCTAATGTGTCTTGTGTTTCCCATATCAGAGCCTTTGCTCACACTGTTCTTTATGTCCTTCCTCCTCTTTGTAGAATGCCTAAACGACCTTGAAGAGAGACTGAAATGCTTCCTCTTCCACAAAGACTTCCCCAGTACTCTCATTTATAACAGCTTTCCCCTTCAGATGTTGCAAAGCATCTTTTTCATCTATCTGATGTAGTTATGTAATATTCAGCATTATATCTATCTGTAGTCTTGTCTTTTCTCTACCCCTTCTCTTCAGGCATGGATAGTCTTATCTAAACTTTGTGTCTTCTTTATGCAATGTGGGTGCTTAATAAGTCTTTATTGAATGAATCTGTAAATCTTAATCTGGTCTCTAAGGTAGCATAGTGGAAGAGCAATCACCAGTTACTCTGAATTTCAGCATATTCCTTTATAAAATTAGAAAGTTAGATTAGATTGTTTCTCACATCCCTTCCAACTCTAACTCCTAAAGAGTTGAAATTCTGAATAGATGTGCTTGAATCCACAACTGAGCACTCAAGGCTAATTACCTATTCCATGTGAGACTATGACTTTATTAGCATATGTTTGGATAAATGGCTCTTCTTACCTTTGGTGCTGGCTCTATGTTTGATGTTAAGATAATTATAATAATAATAGGCAAGGATTAGAGGGTGGGGTGAGAGAGACTTCACTTGGGGGCAGGAGGAGGAGGAGAAGGGTGGAGATTCTGGACTCTAGAATAGAGAAGAGATGTTTTGCAAAACTCCTGGCAGTTTGTCCATCTCCACTTCTCCCCCTAAAGACCAAGGCTCTGGCTGATCCTGAGGCCTCTAGAGAGCTAGCTTGAATTTAACAAACATCCCTTCCAAAGATCTATGACCTTTGACCTAAAAGGCCTTAGTTATGTTGGCCTAGTAAGGCTCTTTGGCTAAAATAAAAGCCTTAGCCATTTTGCTGTATGTCAGCCTTCCAAGCATTCCATCTGTCTCTAAGTCAACAAGAAGGATTTAGTTTTGTACTTTTATCCTTCCCTATAGGTACTCCCCTACTTCTCAGCTAGCTGACCTGACAATCAAGGCAGCAAAAAAAAACTGACATATTTTGGTTATTGCTTTATTGATTGAAGTCAAGTCTGGAGGAGCTAGGTGGAGAGTTCCAGTCCAGCAAGAAGCCAGTCTTAGGTTTCAGGAGGCAAGTGTGCTTCTCCAGAATTCCAGAAAGCTTTACAGCATACAGAGTCCTAGGAGAGAAAGCATTTGCCTTTTGCCTACTCAGTGTGGGCTGGGTTGGCCTTACTAGAATAGCACGGTGTTGTAGAAAGTAATAATAGACTAGAAATCAAGAAAATTGAGTTCAAATCATGGCTTAGATACCACTTTGTTATGTGACTTGGTGACCATCCCTTCCAGCTTTGACAGTCTATGATCATAAATATTTGTAGTGAAAAGAGCATTGTATTTAGAGTCAGAAGGACCCAGCTTATTATCCCAGCTCTGACATTTATCAACTACGTGATCTTGATTAAAGCTATTATTTTCACTGAGGCTCCTTTTCTTCATCTATAAAATGATAATGATACTTGTACTATCTAATTTATAAAGATATGGTGAGGAAAAAATGTTCTGTAACCTGCAGTTGTTATATAGTACTGGATCCATGATTTCATTAATCTAAGGAAATCTCAGGTAAGGAAACTCTCTTTACCAATGCAAGTTCAGTACCTTTTCTTCAACTTCCAATCTCAGAGAACTGGCCAGAGCACTGAGGAGACAGGATTACACATGCAATATATGTCAGAGGGACCTAGACCCAGATCTTCTGGCATCAAGGCTATTTCTCTATCTATAGCATTACTTCTTAGGACTCCTTAAGAAACAACTGTAGTTCAGTAGGTATTTTTGAGTAGCTACTATTCGAAAAGGAGATACATAGATTTATGTAGAACTCTTAGATAAGACAGTAGGAAAAAAGTGTTTGAAATTCCAAACACAATGTTTATATGAAGAAATACAAACATCTCCAAGGGAGCTGAGGAAGTGTGGGCCTAAAGTCCTAGACCCAGAAGGGAAACAAACTGACTTGTGATCAAATCTGGAACTTCCTCCTGCCAGATATCACACAGGTTTGAACAGATGAGAACATTTCCAGATAAGGCAGTTCATCCCCCTCATGGTTTTTGTGAATTTTGGTCTGGACTCTCATAGGAAAAGGGGCAGGCATAAGGAAGGAGGTTGGTAGCGAATTATTTCCACATTCTGAGGAGCCTCCTGGAATATGGCCCATGCTGGTAAGGACACTTTGTTCTCTAGATCTGAGAAACACTTCCAGAGGCAAGGCCTATATCAGTGTGAATGCCCTGCATTGTAAAGCCCTCAGGGAATGAGGCTTTCACCAGTATGAACACACTGCATTGTGTGGCCCCCATAGCTTTCTGGCAATTGGGCCTGTGCCATTGTGAACACTCTGCAGCCCTGGGGAGCTTTCTGGGAGTGGACCCCACAAGGATGTAAGGATATGAATGCTCTGTATTGTGAAATCCTGAAGAATCTTCTACAGCATCAGCTAGCTCAGCCTGTGGAAGTAAGGTCCGTACAATATGGATACTCTGCATTTCTGCATTCTCAAGTTGTTATAACTTTTTGTTCAATAGGACCTGCTGCTTCCAAGGTGAGAATTTAGTTTGGGGGAGGTTCAGGGAGAAAAGATGGGTAATTGGTCTCTTTCTATAACCTTGAATTCTAGGCCCAACAGCCGATGTATCTCATAAAAGATGCAGGACATTTCCCTTGCTCTCTGATTTACTGCCTAATGAGAAAGGGTGGAATAAGTTTTTTACAGACTGCCCAGCAGCTTGCCAGGTGGTAGTGCTGACTCAAGAATAGTAGATCTCTTCTTTTTGGAGCATCCTCCTTGCTCTTCTTCAGCTCCCTTTCATTTATTTCCCTTTTGCAATTTCCCTGTTACAGATTGTCCTTAGCCTTTGGATTGCACACTACTCCATATAGAGAACCAAAGCAGTTTCCTGATTTTATGCTGCTTTAGCTTTCAGTGGTTAACATGTCTGGTCTTGACACTGGCCCTCCATATCAGAAGCCAGAAATTGTCCCAGAATCAAGATATCCTTTCTCAATTATATCAACATAAGAAGAATTTGATTAAAAATTAATGCTTTATTGCTCTGAATTAGACATATGTTTGTAAGGTCATTCTCTCCTGGGGGTAAGAAGAGGAACACACAATTTTAAGATATATATGAAGTCTTTGTAGCCTTATTCCCCCCTCCCTCCTTATTTATTCAGATAAAGAACAAAGTCATAGAGAATTATATATAAAGAGAATTTGGAATCTTAACACCTGGATTTGAATCTTAGCTCCATGAAATAAGAGCTGTGTGACACTAGATAAATCACTTTCCCTCTCTAGGCTTCATGTTCCTCATCTATAAAATGAAAGGGTTGAATTAGATCAGAATTTCTTCATTCTATTGAAGCCTTTGGTCTCTTCATTATAATGTTTTTAAATGCTTATAGTAAAATATATAGAATTACAAAGAAAACCAATTCTATTGAAATAACTATATATATATATACATACATATATATATAATATATATTTTTTAAAACACCATGTTCATGGATCTCTGCTTAAGAACTATTGAACTCGATTAACTCTAAAGTTTTAATTGTGCTCTGACTGCTTATTTTCCATGTTATTTGAGAAGAAAACTTTCCTAAAAGGTCTGGATTGCTGGCAAGAGCTGCCTTGTCAAAGTTCTGTCTCCCCTTTTTCCCCTCAAGTTTCATTTTTTCCCCTTGTAGGTGGTACAGAGTATTAGGCTTATGCTTGCCTCTGGCAATCCATTGAATGCCCTGGATTGCCGGTGAGATCTTTGGTCCCTGGACAGCAACTGATAGCAAGAAATGTAAATAGAACTGTCATGTGGAAAGCAGAAAATCCTACACTTGGATGGCAGATGTAGTGTTCATTATAAATGGCCCTACAGTAGGGCCTTGTTTTTAATACCCTTACTTGCTTATATAATAGCATTTATGACCCAAAAATTTAACACTCTCGAAATCAGGAAGGGCTAAAATACAAAGTAGTGACTTTTCATAAGGCACCAGAGAAATATTAAAACAAAATCAAAAACTTACAAGTGTAAAGTATGTTCCATCAACAAATAACCTAGAAAAAAAATGGAAAGAAGAATAAATAACCTAGAAAAAAGGGAAAGAAGAAATAATTTTAGAATAATCAAACTACCTAAAAATTATAATCTCCTCCCACCCAAAAAAAAAAAAAAAAAAGCCTAGATACTACATTCAAGAAATCATAAACAAGAAATGCTCAGATCTATGAGAACTAAAGGTCCAAGAGAAAATACAAACAATCCATTAGTTGCCTTCTGAAAGAAACCTCCAAATCAAGATTCCCAGGAACATCATAACCAAAATCCAAAGCTTCCATGCCCAAGAAAAAATACTGCAAGCAGCCAGAGAGAAAGTTCAAGATTCAAGGAGCCACACTCAGGATCACACAAAACTTGGCAGCTTCCTCCCTACAATATAGGAAAGTTCTGAAAACAATATATTCCAAAAAAACAGAGGCTTATAACTAAAAGTAACCTATCCTACAAAATCAAGTATGATCCTAGTAGGAAAAAAGAGAGGTCTTTAGTAAAATAGGAAACTTTCAAGAATTCATAATGAAAAGAACTGAATAGGAACTTTGAAAAGTAATTAATGATGACAGTCTTATTTGTTCATGACGAGGGAAAAAAATGATCATTATTGTTTTAGTCATAAGGTAAAGTTACATAGAGCCAGAAAGAAACTTTAGAGATCATCTAACCTAACTCCCTCATTTTTTGAAGAAGTAAACAATGAATGGTGGTGGAGCTTGCCTTGGGACATATAGATTGTAAAAAAAGCAAATCGTACATCTTCTGATTCTAAAATAAGGAGGTTATAAGTCATGGGCTGAAAGGCTCAAAACCCCCTAGTGCTCCAAAATGAGTTCAACACACACACACACACACACACACACACACACATACACACACACACACACACACACACACACACACACACACCCCTCCCCATCATCAATAAAAAGGCTACAACTCTTATTAGGTAAAATGTGTGTATGAATGGCTCTGAATCAGCTAGTATGTTTCAGGAGTGTAAATGTGTTAGTTTCTTGGGTAATATGCTCTGTTGTATTTGTAGTTATTTATTCAGCCAGTCTCTTTCTTGCCACCACCATTGTGTGCACATGAGAGCTCAATGTAGAGGAGTGGATACAGATGTGACTCCAGAGCAGAGACTCAAGTCCTATGCTTGACACATAATAGTTAATGGAACCCTGAGCAGGTCACTACTCTGTGCTATGTTGCTTCAGGGAAACGGCAGATTCACACTGGCAGAAGTTTCTTCCTCTAGGTGTATCAATGAAACCATAGGGACAAGATACAAAAGAAGCTGCAGACAGGCTTCTTGCCTGTCCTCAAGGAGCTTCAGGTCTAGTTGAGAAAGCAATATAAAATAAAAGAAACTCCCAAGTTCTCACGCCTTTTCACTTTCATAACCACTTATCCATATGGCAGCATACACTATGAGTTAGAATCTTTGAATACATATGTATGCATTATGGATGATTGACTACATATAATAAAATAATGTTTAATAAGGACATATTAAACTCAACAAATAATTAAGTCTAAACTCAATGTTGTGTGATTATATGACCAAATTTGGCCTTGATAAAGAGAATAAAAATATTGAAAAGGTGGAGAGGAAGAGAAATACAGGTATAAAATGTTGCATCTGATTTCAGATAGTGTTTGGTTTTATTGAACCATTTTTTGGTTGTTGTAGTTATACAAAGTCAGAAATAAAACAGTTCAGGGAACTTCATGACATTGCTCTCCTGGTTTTCCTTCTTCTTATCCGACCACTCTTTCTAAGGCTTCTTTATAGGAATCTTCCAAATTATGCTCTATAAATGTAGATATTCACTTAGCTTCTGTCCTGAACATCCTCTGCTATCTCTATCCTCTTTCACTTGATGATTTTAATTTAATTTCTATGGGTTCTGATATCACTTCTATGCAATTGAAACTCATATTATATGTGTGTGTACATATATTCATGTATAGATAAAAACACAGGTATTCCTAGTTTCTCTTGCGTTTCTGTACCACATTACTATGCCTTAGGCATTGCAAACTGAATGTCCCATAGACTTTGAAGACTCAACATATCCAAAACAGAACTCATTGTCTTTTAAAAAAAAACAAACAAACAAACAAAAAAAACAAAAAACCCTAACTTCTCTATTGCTATCTTGTATACTACAGTCTTCCAGGTTCCCAACTCTGGAGTTGCGAACTCTAACTCAAATATTCACTTTCCTCAATTTCACATGTCCAGGCAGTTGCTGTTTTGTTCATTTTACCTTCACAAAATCTCTTCTATCTTCTCTACTTTCTCTGTTTCCATAATCATCAGTCTAATTCACATACTCATCACTTCACCTCTAAGAATTCCTCAGGTTCGGGGCTCTACCTCAGTGCATCTTTCATACAAATAGTGTTATTCCTCCAGAATGTCTGTCCCCTGCTCAAAAAGCTCCAGAAGCACCAGCCCCGAAATCAGAAAGACCTGAGTTCAAATTTGGCCTCAGACACTTAACACTTCTTAATGTAAACCTGAGCAAATCACTTGTTCAATTGCATCAAAAAAAAAAAAGAAGAAGAAGCAGCTCATACCAGTTCTGAAGAGCTGATTGTCAGTTTTTAGTATGAACATTGACTCAAAAGTCAGCAAATGCTATAAACCACAGTTTGAATTATTGTTTTATTCATTGTCTAGTCTTAAGAAAAGTAATGGAGAAAATGTTAATAATGCAAATTAAACTTAAAAGTGTGTCAAATGTCCATGTTTTTAGAGCCTATTGTTTACGTTTACTAGTAGAGTCTTGATAGAGATGATGTACTCAAAATGTATAATAAGATATTACATTTTTCATGTGGTCATTGTGATGGTTTGTTTTGCTTGACTATGCATATTTTTTTCAAAGCCAACTTTTTCTTTATTTTCCCCAGGGGAAGGATGGGGAGAGAAAATGAAGTTGTTAAAAGTATATAACTAAATAGGAATTCTAGTCTGTGTCCATTTCCTTTTTATAAATCCCCTGAGATAGTAATACTATTTTGATCACCCATTTTGTTATTAAATGATGTTCCTAGACTTTTTGTTAACTGAAGGTTTCCAGTGATCTCAAAGTTTTTAATTTTCTCTTTTCATATATTGTTCACTGCTTTTTAGTCACATCTTATTTTTCATGATCCCATTGGAGGTTTTTTTTAGTAAAGATACTGGAATGGTTTTCCATTTTCTTATTTTACAATGAGGAAAACTGAAGCAAACAGGATTAAGAGATTTGTCCAGGTTCACAAAACTTGCAAGTATCTGAGGCCAGAACATAGGAAGATGAGCCTTATGCCAGATCCAGCACTGTAGCCACTGTGTGACCTATCTGTACTTTCATATGCTAGTAACTTCTCAATTTTTGTAATGCTGGAGAAACTGAGGCGAGATAGAGGTTAGAGAGTTATAATTGTTTAATTTATTGGAGAGTAAGTCAATTGACTGGATCATACTATCATCTCCAAGTATACAGTATCAAATGTGGGGTATAGAGATTCTTTATAGGGAGTCAGAAACAATAACATAATGGGAAGCGGATGGGGTGACATGATAGGGAGGCACCGGAGATGGGAAAATTATCTGATATTCCGATGGGGAAGGGTATCTGATATTCTAATAGATTAGGAGGAGCAGCATCTAATATTCTAAAATATAAGATCTTTTATCCTTATCGATTATTCTGATGATCAAGAGAATAGGGTGGTATGAGAGCCTGAGATTTGGGGCAGAATGACTGAGGTAGGGCAATTCAAGGAAACTGTGGCATTACTATGACATTACATTTTCATTTTTTTATTCATCTCAAAATCTAAACGAGGCTCTCACTACAGGAAAGCAATGGTCTTTTAAAAAAAAAAAAAGACATGGAAAAAAATAAAGGAAAAGGTGGACAGTAGAAAACAAAAGAATAACTTACAAGGAAGCAAAAAAAAAAAGGATGGATACTCAGTAATTCTGTTATTATATGTGCTTTCTTAATATGGAAAGTTTTTGTTAAATATTATGAATCCTCCCTGATATTCTGCTGGGCACAATGAGAATGTTTTGGCTTAGTTTGGTTTGGTTTTCTTCTTGGTTTCTGTCTTTCTTTTTCTATTCTGTTTTTTCTTATTTTGTATTTGGTTCGGTAAAAAACAAAATAAAAATATGACATCTGGAAAAAAAAAGAAATAACCAAATAGTGTTTAAAAAAAAAAAAAGAAAGAAAGGCAGTAACAATATAAAATATAGGAGAAGAAGAATGACATTGTAATATTCTTATTTATCATAGTGGTATAAAATTAATTTAAAAAAATTTTATTGAAAAACAAAGTTATACTGGTCTACAACACACATATGTGACTAGGAGTTAAGAGCATAGAGCAATATGAAGCTTTTGCCTACTAGTGAAATCTGTTTCTATTTTTGTTATATTACAAGTGCATAATTAAAAATACTCAAGTTTTTAACATTACTAGCAGTTAAGGTACTAGCAATTTCTGATTTGTTCTGATAGGTCTTGCTTTCTTATAGTACCAAAAATATAAAAGAGAACCACTCACTCCTCTGTCATCCACGTCAAACTGACCATCATGACAATTTCAGGTAGAGCCAGACTGCAATCCTATGCCATCTCTTAATTTCTTAGTTTCAAAGGAGCAGTTTCCTCATATTAACCCAAGTGCAAAACCAATCATTGGTATTGCTGGAATCCAGCTGCTCAGAATCCATGGTCCTGTCAGGCCTATATAGCTACTATAGTGATTTTAAGACAAAGAATCCTCCTGAATGAAAGTCATTTCATTCCCTTAATTTGCTATTGTCCCCCTCTCTCACAACACAGACCATGAATTGGCTTTGAAGGAGTTGTTGTTAATGTTTAATCATGATAATGATCTAAACTGGGATGTTGGCCTTTGGAGTTGAACTACCAAGCATATATTAAGCATTTACTATTCTGAGTATTGGACATAACAAAGAAAGGCAAAAATATATTTTCCTCAAGAAACTTAAAGGGACATATATAACTATGTATTCAAGATATTTAAAGCATAAATGAAAGTTAAGAAAGTCAGGAAAGGGAAGACTTGGACAAGCCTCCTACAGTAGAAGGTCAGATTTAAACTGAGCATTAAGCCAGAGAAACCTGGAAATAAAGATAAGAAGGGAGAGTTTTCCAATCACTGGAAACAATAAAAAAAGAACTGAGACAGGTTGTAGGAAACCAGATACATCAGTGTACTGTTGATGGAACTGTGATTTAGCCACCATGTCTTCTAATACTAGTGATATGGTTAGACTGCATCAGAAGATTTGGTTCAAGTTTCCAAAGTTCATTCACCAAGTATTTATTAATTTTTTCATTTGTATAAGGTATTGTATTAGGTACTGCAGATACAAAGATAAATAATGCATAGTTTTTGCCTTATTCCTTGAATATTTTGAGTGCTAGGAAAAGAAGAGGAGACATACAAAATGTTCACAGATGAGTATAGAATGTGATGGAGGCAAAGTTTATCCAAGAAAGTAATTAGTTATCTACTTGTTTTTTATAGCAAGTGAGGTTAACCCAAATTCATTGGAGTAGATCTTCTCCAACAGACTCTGACACATGAGAACTTTTTATAATATAAATATTTTGTATTTATAAAATTTTGCCTGTTACTAACATTCTTGAAGGGAAAGGATTTTTTCATTTTTATCTTTGTGCCTCCCAGTACCTGACAGAAAGATGTACAAAGCATAGTCAGTAAGTTGATATTGCTAGAGATAAAACCATCTTCTGAAGTTATCTAACTTCTCAGTGCCTCTGAAACTTTCTAAGACTCTTAAGTTTTGAGCAGATACTACTCTGCATTAGTGGAAGGAATTTCATAATTAGGAGTTCTTTATACCAGTGAAATAAGAAATCTAGCCTAAAAATTATTACCAGAGCTAGCACAATGCATATGTTTGCTAGGTAGTACTTTATAAATGCTTGTTTATTGCCTCATGATTCTTTTCTATACCATGATTTTCACTATGTTCACATCGCTTATTTTAGTTTTAAGTTGTTGTCTCTCTGGCCTTGAATATATGGGAGCTACATGGATTTAGGGGCTACCTAGTAATAGCATGTTGATTACACCCTGGGAGAGTAGAATTCGTTTGAATAGATTCATTCCACATACTTGCTCAGATTATTAACTAACACATTGTTCTGCCTATTGTTTCTCACCCAGTCTGAGGACCTTGGTGCTTGTGCGCAGTTTGAGAGTAGTAGACAGAATCGGAACATGATGCCAAGTGCGAGCTGTGTTTTTCCCACCTTCACATTACGCAAGCCATCTTCTGAGACAGACATTGAAAACTGGGCCTCAAAGCACTTCAATAAGCACACTCAAGGCCTCTTCCGACGGAAGGTATCTATTGCCAACATGCTGGCTTGGAGCAGTGAGTCTATCAAGAAGCCTATGATTATGACCAGTGACCGGAATGTGAAGAAAGAAGCCTGTGAGATCTTCAAGTTGATACAGATGTATATGGGTGATCGGCGGGCCAAAGGGGATCAGCTCAGTGTGGCTCTGGAGGTGGCCACCAAAGGCTGGAGTATGCAGGGTCTGCGCGATGAGCTTTATATTCAACTCTGCCGACAGACTACAGAAAATTTCCGCTATGAGAGCCTGGCACGAGGCTGGGAGCTCATGGCAATCTGCTTGGCTTTCTTCCCACCCACCCCCAAGTTTCACTCCTATCTGGAAGGCTACATATATCGGCACATGGATCCAGTCAATGACACCAAAGGTAAGGTACTATTGAGTGCTAACTGACCTTTACCTTTACTGACCATTACTACTGACCTTTTTTTCTCTCCTCAATGCTACCCATGCAAAAACTGGAGCTGACATCCTCATATTGCTTTAGTTCCCATGTCCTCAGGACAGACTTCATGCCAACCCTTATATAGAGTAGCCCTAACCATGAAGGTATTCAACACTGGCATTTCATTACTGGTACCCTGCTTGGGAACAGGAAGAGCTTTCCATATAACTGAAACTCAAAGAATAGAGAAACATAAAGTCATTTCTGCTTACCTTAATAATTTATAGAACCATTTTATAGTTGGGGAAATAATCTTAAGGTGAAGTAACTTGTCCATGGTCACAGAGTTAGTATGTTCTTACTGTATTGGGTAGAAACATTACATTTATGTATTTGAGGATGAATTATCCTTTCCACAAGAAGCCCATAAAGGGCCTGTTGGTTATGGTTTAAATTGTTCCTGAGAAATCTCTCACCTATCAGATTCTGGAGGGCAAGATATTTCTAATAATTTCAGAATCTCATTATGGAAGGAAAAGGTGGTCCGTGGGTCTTCTCTATTGACCTCATCATCTAAATGATCCTTGAGATGATACTTTTGCACTTGCCTCAGATAAGGTTCACTGTAATATATATTCTGCCAGCTAATTGATTACTGATATGCTGGAACCCTGTCTCCAGGTTTGTCCAAAGGCAGGACCTTACCTTTAATCCCAGTTTCTAAAAGGAACCAGAGATGCCGGCATGGATAACAGCATGAAACAGTTCTAAATCCAGGGTATAGCCATAAGTGCAAACTATTAGACCCAACAATAATCCCAGTGTTGATCAAACTATTCTTGTGGGGAATATAGAAATCACAAAGAAAATAACATTGAAATGCTTTAGAATTCTGATCAATGAAGTGATCAATGGGATCATTGACAGTGAAACATGCTTCTTGCCTCTAGGCAGAGAGATGATGAGCTGTAAATTTGAAATAATGCATATATTTTCACAGTCTAGATGTCAACTTATTTGACTATATTCATCATAAGAATGAGATTTTTTTTTGGGGGGGGAAGAGTAATTCTCAGAGACAGTAATATATCGAAAGATAAAAGCATGAATGGAATATTTTAAAAAGAAAAAGAGTGGGGAGAATCTAGGTATTTACTGTTCCAGTAAATATAGTAATAACTCCCTTTCTATAGTGCTTTTAAATTTACAGATTACATTTCTCACAAGACCCTGATAAAGAAGGCATAACTTTGTTTTTGATTAGCATTTACCACCTCATAACAAAGAATGGGAAAATGAATAGATGCCCATTAATTGCGGAATGGCTGAATAAGTTGTGGTATATGAAAGTAATGAAATATTATTGTTCTATAAAAAAATGAACAAGCTGATTTTAGAAAGGCCTGGAAAAATTAACCAAACTGATGCTGAGCAAAACAAATAGAACCAGGAATACATTGCATACAATAATAGCAAGAATGTGTGATGATCAACTATGAAAGAGTATGTCTTCTCAGTGGTTCAGTGATCCAAAGCAATCCCAACAAGACTTTGGCCAGAAAATGCCATCTGCATCCAGAAGAACTGTGGAGATTGAATGTGAATCAGCTATGTTTACTTCTTCCTTCTGGGTTTTTTTTTTCTCTCTCCTGGTTTTTCCCTTTTATTCTGATTTTTCTCTCCCATCTTGATTCATAAGCAATGTATATTAAAATAAATTAATTTTTTTTAAAAAGCATTTACCACCTCACATTGGCAAAAAAAAAAACACATAGGTTTATTTCTTAATTTCAAAGAGTAGTCATAGAATCACAGAATATTAGAACTTAAAGGAACCTTAAATAATAGAACATAACTGTTAAGGCTTGGAACACAAACATAAAGCATCAGAGCAAGAAGAGACCTTAGAACATAGAATATCTTCTAAACTTCCTTATTCCTATTGAAGGAATCATTATCCTTCCAAACTTCCAGTTTCACAATCTCTATATTATCTTGGATTCCTTCTTCTCCCTTACCCCACATAATGAAACAGTTGCTAAATCTTGGCATTTCTTCCTTTACAAAATCTTTCATGTATGACCCCTTCTCTCTAATCATATAGCTACCACCTTAGTTTAGGACCTTATTGCCTCTTAACTCAATTATGAAAATAGGGTCCTCATCACTCTTGTCCACTCTTGGCATCCTACACACTGCTGCCAAAATAATTCTCTTTAATCTCAGAAATAAGCATATTACTCAACATCAGTAACTTCCTAAAACTTCTAAGATAAAATATAAATCCTCTGTTTCATTTTCAGAGCCTTCTTTATACAACCTGACCCCAGCCTCACTGCATATTATTCCTCCTCCTATAATCTTCATATAGTCCAGCCAAACTGAGTCTCTTCTCCTGTCTCCATGCCTTTGTACTTTATCTACCATCTGCTACCTCCTATCATCCCTTAAGATGCAGCTCAAGCAAGCAAGCTCACCCCCAACTACTAGTGCCTTCCCTCCCAAACTGCCTTGTTATCTATCTTGTAATACGTTTTATATGCACTTGCTTCCTCCCTTAGAATGTGAGCTTCTTGTAAGTAGAGTCTGCTTCATTCTTTGTGTGTACATTCCCCTTACCTAACATAACGCCTGACACATTGTACCTGATCATCAGAACTGGAAATGATTACAAAACATAGAGCATGGGCTGTTAGAAGGAGAAAAGATCATAAAATTATTTTAGATCTAGAAGAGATCCTAGAACAGAAAGCCAAAGCTAAATGGGGCCTGAGAGTTGAGGTCTGGAATGGGACCTTCATTTCATCTATCATTGTTGCCAATTCTCTCTTCCCACCCCCCACCCTACCCCCTCATTTGTAGCCTGCCTTTCCCACAAGAATAAGCATTGGTGGCAGCTAGAGCCTCTTCTCCCACAAGCTCACTGCTAAGGACTTCAGGACTTCACTGGCATATGCCATCACCTTTTTTTTTTTTCTTAAAATCATACCAAGTGTTGCTTGAGACTTCCTTGTGCAAGCTTCTTGGATGTTCCTTAATGATGTTTTGGCTAACACCCAAACCGCTCTATGAGTGTCCAGCTATATTTCAGAAGCAGTTGGCCATTTCTTTACCCTGACTAGCCTTCTGATTTGGTAATCTCTCCCTTTAATTGATGTTAAACTGAAGGATTCAATGTAGTTTTGGCCTGCTGGGTGGAAGCTCATAGAGTAAAATGATAGGAATTTTCTGAAAAAATGATCACTCTCTTTTGGAATTAATGATAGAAGAAAAAAGGAAAGATGGCATATACCAAAATTTGGGGGGAACAGGTGTCAAAGGTATTTATAGAAAGAATAGGTAGGATCTGCAAAGGAAAACAATTTTGGTAAGGAAAAAAAGGAGGGGGGAACTATCTAATATGGATTCTAAGGAGCTCTTTGACCAATTTATATTTTTCAAAAATATGTACAAAACATAAATGGCCATCTAAGATGGTATATTGAATAGAATACCATGTCTGGAGTAAGGAAGACTCCTCTACCTATTCAGCTCCAACCTCGTACACTTACCAACTGTATGACCATGCTAAATCACCCAGTCCTGTTTTTCTGTTTCCTCACCTGTAAAATGAATTGGAGTGATGGACTTGGCTCTTTTCAAAAATGAGATGACTCAAGGCAATTTCAATAGAATTGTGATAAAAAAAAAAGAGCTATCTGCATCCAAAGAGAGAACTATGAATTTGGATCAAAGCAAGTATTTTCATTTTTGTTGTTGTTGTTTGTTTGTTTTTTCATCTTTTTTTTCTTTTACCTTTTGATCTGATTTTTCTTGTGCAGCATGATGAATATGGAAATATGGTTAGAAGAATTGTACATGTTTAACTTTTAAAAAATAAAATGAGTTGGAGAAGGAAATGGCAAACCACTACATTATCTTTGCCAAGAAAACCCCAAATAGAATCACAAAGAGTGAAATACTACCGAAAATGACTGTGCATCAACAAATGATAAAAGCAAGAGCAGGAAAATGATAATGTCATGCTTAGAATCTGAAGGAAGTAACAAAAATGCGGTGTGGATCCATATAATGTAAAGAACACCAAAATTTAAAAAGAACTGAGGTATATACTTTTTCTATCACATATTTAAATGCTACACACATTTGTCAGTGTTTGTCTTCGTGGCAATATTAAGTTAGGAGTGAAAGCCATCTCCATTCGTCCTGATCTATATCTCGTACCCAGATGGCTCTGGAGTAGCAAGTGAAACTGGTGATTTTGCAAAGCCCTCCCTCACTTAAATCCAATTCATTTGCATATTGTAGCTTCACCTCCCTGATATCAACACAACTCCTTTTTTTTTCTTTTTTCCCTTCCCTTTCCTCTGTCCATATAGGATATCGGACTCTCACCTGCAGGTGCTTTGCCCAAAGGAATGTAAATTTTGATCACTAAAACCTCCTTAGATATATTGGTGTTTATAGGCTAGGACCTTGCCTTAAATTCAATTCAATCTGGCTATCATTGACCTACAGTAGATCCCAGGCCAGAGCAACCACTGCCTGGTGGCAGGACAGAGTCAGGATGACTGGAGTGGACTCCAGATGCAGTGGATGACCTTGGGGTCTCAGATGTCCTACCAAGCTTCCAGTGTCCACAGCACTGGCTTTACTGGCCTTAGGCCGTTAGAACAAACTATTCTCACCCTGGAGTTCTACCAGGGGAAGTCACCCCCTCACCCACCACAGGGTTTGACACCCCTTCCCTAGTGTAGCCCATCTTCTGAATGGTTTACCGGAGTATGGCCACTGTGTATGCGACAGCTTCTTGGAGCCCCACGGGAGAGTTAGGGGGATCAAGTGGACACCGAGGAGGAAAGCAACCCTGTAAGAGGCTTGGCAGCTTTCGCCCCAGAGGGACTAGTCTTCCCTGCACACACTCTATGCCTCACAATCTAATGGTGATAAGGTCTAGATAAGGGGTACCTAAATGAAATTAGGGTTTAATTGAGGTCTAGTGGCAGGTTTGGAGTACAGGGAGTCAAATGGAGCTCCCCTGCAACCCCTTTGGATTCGGCGCAAGGATACAGAGTTAAATGAGGTTTAGTGGCGGTGCAGAGTCCCCTATAAAGGAATTTACAAAAAACCTAGATTGATAAAAGAAGTTTTTGGAAGTAAGGTTAAAGTCTAGTTAGTAAAGTTGAAGGTAGAGATTAGAGGGCATCAGAAATAGGATTCCAGTGGGCAGAGAGTCTTTGGTGCCAAGCATGGTGCTGGCATGTTTTAGACCCTCTGCAAAGAGAGGACTCCATCTTGGCTCTTTTATAATGAGAGATTTAGCTAAAGGGGCCTGTGGGTAAAGGTTGGCTCCTAGCTGGGTTTCAGTGAGGGCGGGAATTTGCTTGGTGTGAGGGTTGGGAAACCCGAACACATCATTAGAATGGGGGCTGGGACAGTCCAAGTTGGCTCAGATCCAATGGGGGCTATGAGAGCCCGGATATCTCCTATTGGAATTCAAAGGGGTGCTTTTGACCAGGATTTGTGAATCAAAGGTCCTAGCTTCTTGAATTGATCAGCTAGGAGGGGCTGGGAATCAGAAAGGAATAAATCAATCTGAAAGAACTAATCTTTTTTTTTGTTGTTGTTCTGTAGGTGTTTATTGAAAGAGCTGCTGTATCTACTTATCTTCAGTTATGGCTCTTACATATATTTTTTTTAATTTTATAATTATAAAATTTTTTTGACAGTACATATGCACGAGCAATTTTTTTTAATAAACATTATCCCTTGTATTCATTTTTCCAAATTTTCTCCTCCCTCCCCTAGATAACATATATATTAAATGTGTTACAGTATAACCTAGGTACAATATATGTGTGTAAATCCAATTTTCTTGTTGCACGTTAAGACTTGGATTCCGAAGTATAAGTAACCTGGGTAGAAAGACAGTAGTGCTAATAGTTTACATTCAATTCCCAGTGTTCCTTCTCTGGGTGTAGTTGTTTCTGTCCATCATTGATCAACTGGAAGTGAGTTGGATCTTCTTTATGTTAAAGATAATCACTTCCATCAGAATACATCCTCATACAGTATTGTTGAAGTGTATAGTGAGCTTCTGATTCTGCTCATTTCACTCAGCATCAGTTGATGTAAGTCTCTCCAAGTCTCTCTGTATTCCTCCTGATGGTCATTTCTTACAGAGCAATAATATTCCATAACCTTCATATACCATAATTTACCCAACCATTCTCCAATTGATGGACATCCATTCATTTTCCAGTTTCTAAGAAACTACAAAAAGAGCTGTGAAAGGACTAATCTTAAAGGGACCACAACCCGCATCATTGGGGAAGACAATATGCAAACAAAAATATATGTAGAGCTGTGTGTAGGATAAATAAAAAGTTATTAACAAAGTGATGCCACCAGAATTAAGAATTAAAGTTGGAACAGCCAGGAGACTATTGGCATCTGTAAATTGAAAAGTAACATGTCAATGAGTACAGTATAAGAAGATTGGAAAGGTAGGAGAAGACATGATTTTGAAGGTCTTTTAATGCCAAACAGAACTTTTTAAATTTGATTCTGGAGGCAACAGTGAGGTTCCTACAGCTTATTTAATTAGGATGGTAACAGTGAATGGTTCAAGCTTTGCTTGAGGAAATTCACTTTAGTGGTTCAATGGAGAGTGGATTAGAGTGCAGAGAGATTTGAGACTGGCAAACTGAGTCAAAGCTAAGAGGTATGATTAACAAGTGGAGAGCAGGATGAAAGGAAGTTAAAAGATAAAACAGGAAGAATGGTCTGTCTTCCGATGAAGAGTAGACTCAACAGATGTTTTGGGACACTGATGGCCACATAACACATAAGCCCAGGAGACCTTAATTACTTCTCCTGTGACCTAAAGCTAGTCACATCCTAGTTCATCTTTGTTACATCTCTCTGGGTATGTTTGGCTTTAAAAAGACCTAAAGGAGAAATGATAGTTCTTCAGTTATTTGAAGAACTTTCATGGAATAGGAATTGGATTTATTCTATTTGATCTTGAGAAAGGAGGATCATTTACATTGGGAGGAAGCTAGTCAAATTTAGATGTGATATTAAGATAAACTTAATAATTAGAGGAAAAAAGGTAGAATGGGCTACATGGTTTTCCTTCAAGAAGAGGTTAGATGACTTCTTGTTCCTATAGTAGAGATGGCATTTTGAATGTAGGTTGGACCAAACAGCTACTGAAGGCCATTCAACTCTGAAATCCTGTGGTTCTGTGACACTTCTTGTCTCCCTACAAGAATTATGTCATTGCCTAGCCTTGTAGAAGCTCCTTTTGGTGACCTAAAATGTAAAATCATGATGCACCTAGAAAGAGAATTTTGTAATTTCAGAGCTGACTTGCAACCATTGCTCTAGTGACTGAGATCCTATACCAGACCATTTCCCTTTACTTAATCACACTAGGGACAAGGGGTATAAGAAACATCAGTGATTATCATAGTATGATCCCTTGCCCAGAATCTATATCCTGGAAAAGGATTTTTAATGGTTTCAATGAGTATTAAATGGTTACGTTGTAGTACATATACAGGAATCGCCATTTGCAAATTGATAGAAAAAGAACTCAGGGGAAAAAACCTTGATTCAGGATGTCAACAGTGAAGATAATTAAGCATATACATACATAACATAAAAGCATAAAGTTATAACATTTACTGAGTAAATTGGAGGTGAGAAAGCAGTGGAATTATTGTTTTTAAACTCACTTTCCTACTAAAAGCTACAAGACTTAACCATCTTCAGACATAGATGTTTCAATTTTCATAAGCCAGGAAACAGATGTTTTCTCTATTTGTGAAGTTCCTGTCTGCCAATTTGTTCATGGGCCAATTTATGTAAAGATGAGTTGATTTTTTTATGTGGGCTAAAGCACAGATTTGAGATTTTTCTAGGTAATTTCTCTTATTCCGTTTTTGCTTTATGGGCCTTAATACAATTATTTCTTTTGAAGCTGAAGGTTATCTATAATTTTAAAATTTCAGATTTGGAAGGGTCCTTAGAACAGATACAGTCTAACTGCTCATCCAACAGCATTTTTATAAAGGCCTTGATGGAGGCATAGATGGCGTACATAGCAGAGCTAAATTGTTGACATCATGTTGTGAAATTCTTCATCCAGTTTAAATAAAATAATTTCTGGCATTTCAACAGCTCCAGCTCACTCTTTCTATATACACTTCAGTTTGTTTTTACCTTTTTTGAACCAATCAGAGTTGGACACAATATTCTAGATATGTTCTGACAGGGAGGAGGATAACAGAACTTCCGCCTCTCTTATTGGGAGAATGGGGGAAGGCAGGAGAGGAGATAGGAGGAAATGGACATTACACTCTGTTAATGTCACCGAAGACTCTATTAGCTTTTTTGGCTGCCAGGTAGCACTACTGATTCATATTGAGCTTGCAGGCTACTAAAGAGGTAGGTCAAACATGGGAAGCACCACTATCCCCCCTTCCTGGCATGGGGAATTGATAAGTATTAGATGAAATAGGAGCAGAAAGATTGGTCCACTTTGGTATGTAATAGAGTTTGTTATAGGAATGAATATTTGAAATAAGCTTATGGAAAGTTCCAGATGGCCCTCAAAGGCCAGGATCAAAAGTTTATACTACATTTAGTAAACAGTGGGGAAGCCACTGACAATTTTTAAGTGGAGGAGTATCACGATCAAGGATATTATTTTAAGACCATCATATACAGGATGGTTTAAAGAATATAGATATAGAAAACAGGAAAAGTCTTAAGAGTTCTATTAAGTTAATTACCCAAACTGGTGACTAAAGTGATGATGATACTATTGCTAGAAATAAGGACAGGACATGTTTGGAGGAAAGATGATATACTCAATTATATCAGATTGAACATTGCAAAACAATTTTTATAAATTATTCATTATAAGATTTATAACATACATCTAAGGCTGGTTCAACATCTGACATAATGTTAATGTTTATATCTAGCAATAAGAAAAATATTAGAAACATTTTCATTAAATACTGAAAATGAAGAGATAAAAATAGGGTTATTTGTAAATAATATGATAGTGTAACAAGAACATCCAGTTGTCACAAACAAAAGATTAATAAAGACAAATGAATGCAACAAAATCATAGTATATAAGTATATTAACCCAAAAAGCCATTTTCATTCTCATTTAAGCAAAAATCTAGAAAAGGTCATAAAAGCTATTAAAACCAATAATATTTGAGAATTAATATGCAAAGAAACTCACATAACCTACATATGGACAACTATTTAAAAACTATAATTATTGATAAAGGAAGACCTAAATAGAGAAACTTTCAGTCTGTGGATAGGTCAGAATAACATAGTAAAATATTAATAACTCCCCAAGCTTATTTATACATTCAATACAACATGAGCCAAAAAGCTAAGTTCTTTATGGATTCAAAGAAAATCATAATGAAATTTATATAGAAAGACTAACATGCAAAAATATCAAAAGGCAATCTGGCAAAAAAAAAAAAAAAAAAAAAAAAAGCTTATGAAGGTAGTCTTGCCCTCCTGTGCTTTAAAATCATCAGCAAGACTGTTCTCCTATTCAATACATCAAGGACTTGTGACTCTTGTGACTCCAGAAGTTCCTTTCACAGAACAGATTGCTGTCCTATAATTTAGTTATAGAGAATTAATTGGGGTTACATAACTTGATTGCAAAGATAATGATTGCATCACTATACTTTACTTTTATCCCTGGTACAATCTTTCATGGACTAGAATGAGAAAGCACAGGCATCTAAATCTCAATTAGAGACATGTCTTCATTTATTCTCTTTTACCACAGGGCCCAAGATGAAGTTCTCTTGTTTGATATTTAAAGCTCTTCATAAACTGGTACTTTTTTAGTCTTGAACTTGACTTCCTTTCACACACTCATTGGCCTCCTTATTGTTTCTTGCACACACTATTCCATCTCCTAAATCCATCCCATTTGCACTATCTATCAGACCTGGAACACTCTCCCATACTTAATTTCTGCCTGTTAGTTTCTCTGGCTTCCTTCAAGACTCACCTCAAATCCCACCTTCTGGTCCATTTTTCCTAACCCAAGGACCTTCCTCTCCGAATTTGCCTTCTGCTTACTCTATATGTACGTGTGCGCATTTGCACACACCAATCACATACCAATCAAATTTGTAGAGATAATTAAATATAATGTATCCTACTATTGATGAGATTTGGAGAAATAGGCATTTATATTCATTAATAGTAGAATTCCAAATTTGTAGAATCTTTAGAGAGTGGCATAGCAATTCTCAATAAAAGTTACAAAAATAATCATATTATTTGGCCCAGTAATTCCATTTCTGGAATTGTAATGTATCATAAAAACAAATACCCTCCAAAAGATTTTCATTACTACAAAAACCTGGAAACAAATTAAATGTCCAACAGCAGGGATTTGAATGGTTAAATTAGTTACAGTACATTAATGTAATGGGATACTATAATGTAATTAAGATCAAAGAAATGTAAAGAAGTCTAGATTATGAAATAGTGAAAAGCAGAAGTTTTAATATATAACTACAACCATATAAGAAGTAAATGAGAATAAAGAATCCTTTGAATACTTAGAATGACTTCTAAATTATTTTATGATTTTTATTATATTTATTATGGATGCATTTTAAAATTTTAATTCATTACTAAATTTTAATCACCTATAATAATGAAGATACCTTGGCGATACTGCAGATCTGGTTCTAGACCACTGAAAGAAAGTGAATATCACAATAAGGCAAGTCACAAATGTTTTATTTTCTGGTGCATTTAAAAAATGTTTACATTTTACTATAATCTATTAAGTGTTCAATAGTTTTATGTTAAAAAATGTACATGCTCTTAATCTTAAATACTTTATTGTTTAAAAAAAAAATGCTAACCATCATCTGAGCCTTAAACAAAATGTAATCTTTTTACTGGTAAAGGATCTTATATCATTGTTAATGATTGCTGACTGATCAGGTGGTGGTAGCTGAATGTTGGAATGTCCTGTGACAATTTCTTAAATAATACAATAATTCAGGTTACCACATAGATTGACTATTCCTTTTACTTGAACACTTAAGAGACTATTGTAGGGTTGTTAACTAGCCTAATTTTAATATGGTTGTGCCCCAGGGAATAGGGAGGCCAGAAGAGAGGGGGAGAGTCAAGAGAACATATTCTATCAGTTAAGTTGGCAATTTTTAAATGGACACGATTCATGGCCCCCCAAAACAATTATAGTGGTAATATCAAAGATCACTGATCACAGATCACTATAAAAAATATAATAATAATGAAAAAGTTTGAAATATTGTGAGAATTACCAAAATGTAATGGAGGCACAATGTGAGCACATGCTTTTGAAAAAATAATCCCGATTAACTTTAATGCAGGGTTGCCACAATCCTTCAACTTACAAAAAATAGAAAATCTGTAAAGCACAAATAAAGCAAAGTGCAATAAAATGACATATGCTTTATAACATTAATTTTGTAAATCATTTTTAAAAGATAAAGAAAGCAAAGTCCTTAGTCCAGCCTTTTTTCTCCATTACTCTCAGGTAGGTACTCTTTTTATTCATCGTGCAAAGGCTATTTCCAACAGCACTATTGTCAGTGATTAATAGGAATCCTACTTCTTTACCTCTTTTAAGAGCCATAAAGTATTAATAATCTATTCACTATGATTTTTCATCCCTCCTATGTCTTTTTTGTAGAATGGTTTAGAAAATGTTAACCATATCTTTAATATTAAGAAGTTTAAAATGTCTTTTAAAAGACCTAAGAATAACCCATAATATCTTGAATTGCTTATTCAATTTTCAGCAGAACACCCTTCAGAAGGATCCTTCAATATGAAAACCTCTATGCCCATTTCAAACATGAAACATTATGAACACTAGAGCCATAGGTCATTCCTGAGCTAGTCAATGGAATTTATCCAGGTAGAGCTGTTAGATTTTAATTTAGTATATTTACTCTACTTGTCCTTAGAGCAGAATTAAAAGCAGTGGGCTGTGGCAATTTCATGCCAGGAATCAGGATTTCATCATCATGTAGAAAAAACTTTAAGATTGTCCAAAAAACATCCTAAGATCATAGTTTTAGAACTAGAGGATACCACTTAAGTCATATCTTCCAGACCCCTCATTTTACCTAAGGTCAAAAGAGTAATATACAGAAGAGGTAGAATTTTGTTCTTTGACTCTGGAGCTATTTCACAGTACTATATAGCTTCCCCAAAAGGTAATTAAATTCTGCCTCCCATGGAACAGGGTGGATGACAACTTGTCAGAAATTATCTGGGTGCTACATTTTACATTTTAGACAAATAGGCGTTTGGCCAGTTAGATTTAGTGAGGGAACAGGACTCCATTTGGAAATTTGCTGAGGGAATAATGAATGTTAGGTCTGGAGTTTTGAAGTTTCAGGGGAGATGTGATAACTGTTTTCAAATATTTGAAGAAAAGAGGTTACAGTTGTTTTAACCCCCAAAGTTGGAGAAAACTAAAAGGAAGTGGGTGCATTTTTCTATTCACTATAATGGAAATTTTGCATGTCAATTAGAGTTGTCTAGAAATGAAGTGCATTACATCTAGAAACAGTGGGTTCCTTATCACCAGAAGTCTTCAAGTCGAAATTGGGTGATCACTTGTCTGGGATGTTATAGAAGAGATTTCTGGTAAATATTAGACTAGGTGATAGCAACATCATCATCATCACTCAAATTTATATCACACTTAATAATTTGCTCTATATATGTTATTTTATTTGATCCTGACAGTATCCCTATTATAAGCTAGTGCTATCTTATCCTCATTTGAGGAAACAGACTAAGAAAGGTCAAATGGCCCAGAACTCATATCCGACAGGATTCACACTGGAGTCTTGGTGTTATCTTCTGCAGCCTGACACTAAAATTTCCCGCCAACTCTGAGATGCTGAGAGAAAGGAGGAAGAGGAGGGGATGGTGTGCCAGTAGAGGCATCCCTCCCATAGTGGACCAAACTAGACGCAGATAGAGAGCCATTTTGTCCTCACCACTAAGGTCAGTAATCTAAAACACAGAAACATCCCGACAACCTGGCCGTGGATCAGAACAGCTTCTGTGCTCCACTCTGCATCGAGGGAGAGTTAGGCCGAAGTCATAGCTTCTTGGTAGCATTGAACCTCCTGTGATGCCTAGGAGATGTTTTTATTTGCTGTCTCCCAGCCTTTTAAGGAAAAGATGTGGCCTGAGTCCACAGAGCGCCATTCTGTGTGACAGGCAGTTTGGGGTATTTGCCCGATGGGGGTAAAGCTTCCTTTCTGGGAAGACAAAGCTCTCCTTTTGTTCTCATGCCCAGCTCTCAGCCTCAGTGCGGCCTCCTGGAGTTCATGTGTGAGGAGGCAACACAGAGCAAGGTCTGTTCTCCCCTAGGGTCAGAGGCCAGAGAGTTCAACTGCTTTCCACTCCCTCTGCAGTTTGACATCATGTTCTTCTTAGCCCCCTCTCTGTTCTTGTGGCTGCTCTCCCTGCTGGGCCAGTTCTTCCCAGGGATGTGGGCCTGTAAGAGAATGCCTGTGTTCCTTTTTATCAGTTCCCTTGTACAGGCCGCAGAAGGGCTGCAGCTGCGGCGGCCGCTCCCCAACAAGCCTGTGTGGCCTTTATGCCATCCACTCCTACAGCCTCCATGAAAAAAGATAGTCACAGTGTCAGCCTCACAAAAGTAAGGACTCATTTTTTATTTTTCTTCATAAGTGCTCTGTGGATTAACTCATCCTGCCAAGAAATGGCTGGCTTTCCATCAGAGGTCTGTCTTCCCACAAAGTAATGAGTTCATCTCCTTTCAGAGAGAAGGTGCCAAACTGTGCCACCCATATGTTTCCCAGAAGGAAACCAGTATTTCACCCCAGCACCATTTTAGCTGGTTCTTGGGATTGAAAAGTCACCATGTGACAGCCCAGGCTTACATGGAGCCAAACTCATCTCTTGGGCTTCTCTTTGCCAGCCATTCAAGGGAAAACTAGTCCTGGCCCATCTTTGATAACTGAGATCTGAGCAGGCTGGCAGCCGTGCAAGTGTGCCTGGAGCTGTCCAGGCCACCAGCCGCCCCTAAAAAGAATGTTGAAAGAAAGCTTGGTGAGAAGAAGAGACAGATCATCTTCTGTCCTCATCCTCATGGTGGATCCCCCAGGGTGAAGAACACAAAAGTGTTCACAGAAAGAGCAATTGAAGGAGACCAGAGTTTGAATCCCAGGTTTACTTCTTACTAATGTTACAGTTTTTAGTCATACCTTCTCTGGGTCTCCATTTCCTGTCTGTCAAAATAAGGGCAAGATGAGATCACTTCTAAATTCTGTGGTCCTATGGATTCTGTAGTCCTATTATTCATAGAGTGGTAATCTATAGACTCCAGTGTATACCCAGAAGGAATCTTTACTGTAGCATCCCTTACATGGAGTCATCCAACTTCTGCTTAAAGGCTGCCAGGGAGGGAAAACCAACCACTTCTTAAATCAGTCTTTTCTACTCAGGGACACCTCTGATAGTTAGGAAGTTTTTCCTTATGTCAGAATCAGATTTGTCTCTTTGCAACTTTCACTCATTTTTCTTGGTTCTATTTTCTCAGCAGAAGACCCTTCATGGGTTTCATTTGGAGGCAATGCATGAATCTGTGAAAACTTATGGCTGGCTAGTTGGGAAATGTTTTATTAAGAACATGACCTAGAAGCTGACACTTCAAAGAGGAGAGCTTATTTGATTTTTTTTTTTTGAGCATGAAGTAGAAGACAAGGGAAAATGGAAGCCAAAATGGAGGAAGAGTTGGAGGCCTTCGGAATGTATTAGGTTAACAAATTCAACAGCCTCTGTAGATTAAATTAGTGGAGGAAGAAACTATTTTGAGAGACCAATTAAGAAACTAGTGTGTAATAGTTTGGTAAAAGGTAATTAAAGCTTGAACTCAGGTAGCATCTTTCCATGGAAATGGAAAGGAGAGAAAGAATCTCAGAAACTAACATAATGGGAAATGTGACTGATTGGATATAGGGATCCAATGAAAGGGAGGCAACCAAAATTGAAAGCTTTGATGATGGGGAAAACAATGGAGCCATTAAGAGAGCTAGCATTAGGAGGATCACATTCTAGGCTGTATTAACATATAGCCATATCAGTATAGTAATAATGTGGTTCATGTCCCACCTGATACACATGACTGTTGTGACCCTTGGTAAGTCACTTAACTTCTCATAGTCCTGAGCAATTTTCTCAGACAGTAAGTTGCAGAACAGTTTCCCGTCCACCTGAATAGATGATATTTCCCCACCAAAAATTCCTATACCAACAAAATCATAAGTCCAGACCAGAAAAAAATAACATAATTACTAAATATAGGATAAGGTTATTGTTGATGACTGAGGTATTCTCTCCTGTATTGGTCAGATTACATCTGCAGTACTGTTTTCCATTTGGAGCATGGCATTTTGGGAGTGATGAGGAAGAGCATGTTCAGGAGAGAGTAACTAGAATGGTGGAAAGATTACAGATCAGTACAGCCAGAACCAGATTAAAATATAATTGGAAACTGTTTAATAAAATAATTTAAAATACAATACAACATAGGTAATGTAAATTTGGAATTTTCTAAGTATGCACAAGTTATCCATTTATGTTTGTGACACCACTATGATAGATCATACCATCTGAGAACCAAAGGTACTAGAAAATAAAAAATTGGGGAGGGGGAAGGGAGGTTAATGAGAAGAGGCATGCTTACTTTCTTTAAGGATTTGAAGGGCTGTGATGTCTAAAAAGTATTATAATCATAGATTCTCAGTTGGAATGAAATTCATTTGCCATCTAATCCAACTTTACCTAAACAAGACTCTTCTCAATCACATATCTGTCAAGTGATCATATAGCCTTCTCTCAAAAACACTCAAAAAAAGTAGCCCATTCCGTTTTTTAAGGTAGCATCTAAGAATATTTGGAAGTTGTCTCTTGCATGTGTGTGAAAATTTGCCTATCTACAACTTCCACACATTGTTCCTAGTTCATAGGCCCACCGTTTAAAAATCAGATGGTCTTTAAGAATTTAAAGACTATCTTATCCACCTGATCCTTTCATTTTCCAAATGAGGAATTGAGTCCTAAAGAGGTTAAATAATTTCCCCAAGATCACCCAAATTATAAGTAACAGAGTTGAGATTCAAACCCAGTTCTTCTAATCCCAAATCCAGTATGCTTTCCAATGTGCTATGTTGCCTTCAGAATATTGGGCTGGATTAAGTAAACTGAAATTTGATATGAGTAAATGTAAAACTGTAGCTTGGTTTTAAAAAATCAACCTCATAGTGTAGCAGTGTATTCAAAATAGATCTGGAAGTTTTAATGGATTACAAATTCATTATGAGTCAACAGCAAAATATAGTCATGTGATCTTAATGGAGGATAACTTAGAGTATAAAGCTAGAAAAGTTTAGTGTCATCATATTGTCCTGTGCAGTGATTGAACAATATTTAGAATTCTGTATTTAGATCTGGGTACTACATTTTAGGAAGTTTTAAAAAGGCTATACCAATTCACTCATCTTATCATTTTCTGAATTTCTAGGATTCTCTTGGTCCCCAGTTCCCAGCTAAAATAGTCCAACTTGTCAAGGTCTTTTTGCATCCTGAATCTATCAGACAGCAACTTAGCTATCCCTCTTAGCTTTAAGTCCTCCACAAATTTGGCATAAACATGAGGCAGTGGTGAAAATTGTTAAAACTGCACAAAGCCAGACACTGATCCCTGAGGTACTTCAATCAGACTCCTTATAAGTTGAGGTGGAATTATTAATGACTGTTCTTTGGATCAGATCATTGAACCAAGTTCAAAATCCACCTTAATTATGCTATTTTCTAGCCCGCTTCTTATCATCTTGTCCACAAGGATAACATATCAAATCTATTAGCAAGGGAGGTGTTAAGTGTCTGAGACTAGATTTGAGCTCGGGTCCTCCTGAATTCGGGGCTGGTGCTCTATCCACTGTGCCACCTAGCTGCCCCCTTTGTTGTAATTCTAAGGCAATTCAACACTCCTCTATACATGAAAGGTTCTTCTTATAATAGCCTATTTACTGATAGACCTCTTTCCTTTCTGCTAAGGATTTCAAAAATTCAGCAAAAGGTAAATACTTTTTTTTATTTATTTAGTATGTTATTTTCTCCCAATTATATGTAAAAAATTCACTTTTTAATATTCATTTTAAAAATTCTGAGTTCCCTCATTTCCTCAGTTCCCCATTCCTACTTCTACAGAGAAGACAAGCATTCAATATAAGCTATACATGTGTAGTCATGAAAAACATTGTTGTTAAAGAAAACATAAACCAAAGGAAAAACAACTCACAAAAATAAAGTTTTTAAAAATATGCTAAAAAAAAAAATCTATTAGCAAATTAGCTCTACAACATTCTCAGACATATCAGTCAATTAACCCTTTTTCCAAAAAAGAAATATTAGTCAGGCTTAACTTGATCTCGATTAAGCTAGTCTTTCTCTTTGTAATAACAACTTCTGTTGCTAGATGTTTATTAGTCATACCTTTGATAATACTTTTGAGAATTTTGACAAGAATCAAAACTAAGCTTGAATTAAGTTTGCAAACTCTGATCTCTTCCAATTTTAAAATATTGGGACCTTTTCCAGTCCTATAATACTTTTTCTATTCACTATAATCTTTCACAGATCACTGATACTAGTTCAACAGGCATAACTACTTGTTCTTTCATTACCTTATGTTTTATTTATTCTGGGTTTGAATCTATCAAATCTTACTAGCTACATTTATATTCAAATTGAGAGAAGTACAAGATTTCTTGAATAATAAAAAAATAATTTATTGACTTATACAACAAACATTACAACTTTTACATTATATATTACTAGTAAAGTAATTTCCCATAAGTGCAGGTCTGTCACTCTTGTACACCCTCCAGCTTTCTTTCTAGGAAAAAAATTAACTCCTGTTTTGTTTTTAAAGTCCTTCATAATCTGGCCCCAACCTATCTGCTAGCACATACTCATCTTTAGTCCTTACAGAGACCTGTTTTGTCCATAAAGTGTATTTTTCTTCAAAATAATGACTAGCTGTATGTGTATGTGTGCGTGCAATCTTCTTGAAGTTCTTCCAACTTCAAGAAACTCTAGGTGGAACTATAGATAAATTAACTCCTCCATTTGCTGGGCCTCTCTGCAAGTCTTTGCTTGTTTTTTGATAATTAATTAAAACAATACTGTTTTGTCTTGACATTGTGTTTCATTTTCAACCATACTTTCCTTTGTGGTTTGATGCTACTGATCTTATTTCATAGAGGCTTGAATGAACTTTGAATTGCTTGATTCCCCCACAACAATAGCCATTACAATATCTATAACAGTTGCTGAAGTGTGCTCTTTAAAAGCTTCACCTTTTATAAATTCTTTGTAATAATACCGTTCTTAACCACACTATTTAAAACACAACAAAAGAGAGCTATGAAACTCTGTCATTTAACAGAGAACTAACCAAAGGTGGAAAAATTAACTTACCTAGTTTCATATGGTCATCACACATTTTTAGTGTGCTCACAATCAGACATTTTCAGTTCCCCTCCTTCCTACCCTTCTGCCTTGCTCTACCCATCCACAGTAAAAGCTTTATTTGAGCTTCTTTTTTCCCTCATAGAATACAAAAAAATTATTTTTGTTGTCCTTTCCTCATTGACCTCAGTTCATTCTTAACTTTCTCTCTTGTCACTCTCCTTACAGGACATACCTGAGAGTAAAATGCTATACTTTATCATGTAACCTGACTTTATTGTTAATATTCTAATTAACTCCGGATGATAGAAGTTTCAGATTTCAATTGAATGTAAATAAAAGCTTTTTAACAGTTAAACCTATCCACATGGTAAAACATACTTTTAGTAAAAATACAAGGCTACTTCAACAGCAAAATGTTGCATACCTGTTAAATATAGTCACTTGAGTTTTGTTTAGCTTCTTTGATATGAGATAATTCATCAAAGAAAAGAACACACTGGGAAAACGTTGTGGTATAAAAAATCAGAATATATCATTAAAACTTTAAAAAAACAAAACAAAACAAAAAAAAAAACCACAACACCTGACCAAAAATGGAATGGATTTTATCTGGAAAAAATTATTTTCCCTAAGGAGTAATTAAACAGAGGCTGGATATTGTTAAATATGTTATTGAGAGGATTTCTGTTCAGGTACATAGTGGACTAAATAAATTCTGAAGTTTTTTTCATCTCTCTGTGATTCTGTGTTTGAGATAGAAAGATAGTTCAGTTTAGACATTAGATGGATTTAAGGAGTTGGTGGAACATCTAGCTTGATATGTTCTTTATCCAAACTTGACTACCCACTTTATTCTCAGTATCAATGTTAATAGTCATCCTTCAATAAATGGTCATTAAGTATCTATTTTGTGAAAGTACTTACAATCTCAAGAAGCCTCACTTTGTAGCAATCAATGTGTGGTTGGAATGAACAGATGGAGATATTATATACACCTGAACTCAGGAACATAACCTTGAGAGGTGTGACTAATGAAAGGACCTGTGACAAGATATGAAATTACTGGAAGTTAAATAGAGATTTTTTTCCTTTATTGAGTCTGACCTTGAGTCCTCCTTGGTCCTTCGCTAGTTTCTAGAGGAATACATGCAAATGAAATCTAATGATAGTTTCACAGGTCTGAATTCCATTGGGGCCTAAGAATGACACCAAAAGAACCTTAGGAAACAAGAAAATGACAGTAAATAACTTAGATTTTAATTAGAAAATGTAATCAGAAAATAGGGCAAAAGATGAGGCAAGACTCGTCTTTAAGCAGGAATCATATGGCAAGAAGAGACTGAGCAGATAATACTACTGAACAAAGGTCAGTTTGGGGTAGTGAAAACAGCTTTAGATTTGGAATCAGAGGCCCAGATTCACATCCTAGCTCAGCTACTTATTACTTTTATAATCTTGGCAAGTTATTTAATTTCTCTGGGACTCAGTTTTAAAATGATGGAATTGAACCTAGATGATCTTCAAGTTCCTTCTAACGATAAAATCTTAGAAGCCTTTAAATGCTTATTATGCCACAAAATGGCATGGGGAGTGGGGAGAAGACATCTAAACCCCATGGCTCTATTCCCAGGTACTTCCTTGCTTCCTGCTGCCTAAAGAATTAAGAGGAAGACAACCCAGGTGATTCAGCAATAAGCAGCCTTATTCTTCTCTTCAAGAGGAGGTGGACTTTGAAGCTTAGGGAACTTATTAATTATGGGCTTATGGTACAAATTGAAGAGTGGGAACGTAGGTGAATTACAAAGACCATTTGGTACTGATTATTGTTTATGGTTATACAGTATAATGGAAAAAGCCCTAGACTGAACTTATAAGACCTCTGACCTCACATGACCTTGAGCAAGTGACTTCACCTTTCCAAATAAATTAGGTAACAGTAATAACCTAAACTAGAATATTAATTTCCATAATGCTTCAAAGTTTACAAAGTACTTTCTTCATCACTGCCCTTAAAAAAGAAAAAAAAAGCCAGGTATTATGCTGTTATCCTATTTTATAGTTGATATGATTGAAGTTCAGAGAAAAGGAAAAGGCTTCCTGAAGGTCCCCTCAACTCATAAGTGTCAGGCACCCCACCCGCATCCTCATATCCTGACTCCAATGCCATGCTTTATGCTCTAAACCACTTTTAGCTATTTGTAGTTGCATAAATCAACGTACACTGTTGTTAACATAATTATTAGTTAGTTTTGCCTAAAATTAGAGTTTAAATGGAACTGAAAGGTAAGTGATCTTTAGCCATATGAAATGCTTCTCTGGTCTTTGCACAAGAGGCCATGTCCCCGTTTCACTTAAGAAAGCTGCCACCCTAGGTTGCCCAGCAATGAAAAGCCAGTGTTTCATCCTTTAGTCTGCTTTGTCTTTGGAAGCTAGCCAACATTCAAAGCTGATTTTATACTTGCCCTCTGTTTATTGATTTCTTTTATTCCATAGCTTATTTTTTTTCCCTAGTGTCATTTTCTGTTTGCAGAAACCTTGTTTTCAGACCCTGTGATCAGGTCTGGACCAAACTAAGCTATTGGACATCTTGGGGACTATTCAGTCTCTCTCATCCTGTGCCGAAAGAATATGGAAGGCCTAGAGTCCAGACCAAATTTAAATTCACTTTATTTTGTATCTAGAATGGGCTAGGCTAAAGTGATATGTCCCATCTCCTATTACCCTTTGGTAAAGGCATTTGGAGGATGGGGGATGAATCAAGGGAAAAAGTTGGAGAAAGAAAAGTGTTCAATTCCTTCATCTTCAACTGAACTCTTGCTACCTAATTCCTCCCACACAATTGGGATCAATTCAGCAAGCATTTGCCAAGCATTTATTATGTGTATTGGCAATAAAAGGAATCACTAAATGATATAAGTCTAGCCTTCAGTGTCTAACTATAGAGGCATTACATGGAACTAAGATGCAAAATAAAATAAGTGCACAGGCAAGAAAGAAAGGGCCACACATGTGGATTGTTAGTGCCTTGAGATAGGGATTTGCCATTTTTTAGGTTTATATTACTAATATAACTCTATATACATCGAGCTCTGTATATAATAAAAACTCAAAAAAAATTTGAAATGTCAAAATGATGTTTAAGAGAGAGCATAAATAGCTCATTCCTTCATCCTCCTAAAAAAATATCCAGAATCATCATGGAGATCCAACAATGAGAAAATTCTATAATGGTCTTTCTTTTTCGTTTCCCCCTATTTCAGCATTTCATATCTGCCCAGTATGATAGACCACTCGAATGTGTGCACACACACAGATCCCTACCCACAATGCATTCCTCTATGTGTTATCATTGTGAGATTCAGCCCTCCATTTGCTCCCCTCACAGTATCTGCCTGGTCCTCGTCTCCTGAGACTAGAGTTTCAATACATTTCTACCAGATTCTCCTTGAAGTGAACCACATTCATATCTCTTCACCTTTTATGGACTCAAAAGACCCCTTCGGAAGAAAATGAAAGACTTCTTTCCCTAAGTAGCCACTAAGTTTACCAATTAGCCAGTATGACCACAATTTTATTATACAAATAGCTAGTTGCTTCTTATAGCTATGTTATATTATAGGTTATTGGTGAGATGAGATGACCAAAGCAGTGATTTCTTCTTTGGCAATCGATGCCACCCAGAACATTGGCTTCCATGACTCAGACAGCTTCTTCCAATTGCTTTTGGGGGGGGGGGGAGTTATTTTGTTTTTTGTTATTTGAAAGATTTTTATTTTGGGTTTTTTATTTTGTTTTGTTTTGTTTTGTTGTCGTTGTTGCTGTTGTTTTTGAAAGATGAAATAACAGGTGTCCGTAATGTGGTCACTGACTCACTAGCTCTGAAAACAAGGTATCTTTTTTGTCATGGCTGTTTCAAGGGAAGAGAGAGAGTGAAAGAGTGTGTGTCTGTGTACATGTACATGTTTTTGTTGTCCTCATCGTTTTGTTTGCTCCCCAGTGACTCAGCACATAAAAGAGCTGCTGGAAAGGAACACTAAGAAGAAATCCAAATTGAGAAAGAAACCCAAGCCCTATTTTGAAGAGCATGATGGTAGGGTCCATCCACCACCTCTTCTCTTAGCAGCTTCCTCTCTAAATCTCTAAAAAGCAAACTTGCATTTCTCCAGTCTCTGTTTTGACCTCCTCTTCTTTTAATATTCCTGGGCTTGGGCACTAGCTCTTCCTTGCTCAGTGGGCTAGAGAAAAGTAATAGGGGGAAGGGGTTCCAAGACCTTAACTTAATGGAAGAGGTCATAGTATTCCTATTTAACTAAAGTACTCTAGGGGATAGCCTAAAGGAGTCTATGCCTCTCACTTATCCCTTTTTTTTTTTTTAAACTAAGTTTTTTTTGAGGGATGGGAGGGATAAGAGAATTGGCATCATAGACCCAGTTAGTTAAATTAAAAAATTTAAACCAGAAATTAAATTTTTGAAGTTAATTTTTTTCCTTCAGATTTCCCCCCCTGAATTTGGTGAAGCTAGGAACTGACAATGGAGAGAGACATTTTTAATGTCTGGAGACTGTGAGCCCAGCCCTCTCTGGCTAACTGTGCCTCTTAATGCTCTAGGGCATTTTCATGCTAAAATCTCTGCTTTCTGTAGGAGGATATATGGGTGGGAATGGGAGCAGGGCCACTGTTTTCATGCCAAAATGTTGGTCCAGATAGGTAAGTATGTATCACTGGCTACTTCCTCAAGGATGCCCAGGGCTAGCCACTTTAAATTGTCTTGATCAAGTCTTCTCTGTAAGTGATGTAGACTAATTTTTCTGGACTGGAGACCAATAGTAGTCTAATCCACAGCCTGGTCTGCTGGGAAATGGCCAGGCTAAGAAACCATGGAATTTACCTGTCCTTCTGAGCTCCCATTTACAAGGGAATATCTTCTTCCCATAATACACTGCCTTTTTACTACCACTCAAACTTGGTCTTGTTGGGGCAGATGTACAGGAGTCCCTGACTTTCTTTCCAGATGCCTTGGCGTATCTATCTCTGCAGAGAAGATTTCTCCATAGATTCTCTTCCTACTTCCTGTCAGTAAAAACTGCATACTCTGTCACAAGGTTCAGGAAAATGGAAAAAGTAGAGGACTTGGCCCCCACTCCTTAGGCTCAACAAGCCCATATAACCCATACTTGAGTCAGTAAAATATATGGAAAAAAATGCTAGTCATCAAGAAGATGACTAAAAACTGGAACAAAGAGAGGTAAAATAGGAAGGTTTCCAGAGATCCCAACAGGCTGGAGTGGTGAACTGAATGGAATAAAATGGATATTTTTTACCCTCTTTCCCTTGAAATTACTTTTCTTTATTGAATATTGAAATTCAATAGGGATAAATATAAAATTCACAGTTCACAAGATGGAGAAGGTGCAGCAATGCTCTTGCATTGAGATCCAGAAATCTTGGTGGAATGCAGGTTCACTATAATTTAGCATTGTTACATGGCAGCCAAAAATGCTAACATGATCTGGACTGCATTCATTGAAAGTGTCCAGAACAAAGCTATTCCATTCTTCTCTCCTTTGGTCAGACATATCTGGATTTTTGTATATACTTCTAAGTATCACATTACAGAAGCCAATAAAAAACTGTAGTAGGTCCAGAAAAGGGCACCAGAACAGAGAGAGGACTGAACACCAAATTGTTTAAGGATCACTAAAGGAACTGGAGATTTTTTAGAAAAAGAGAAGAGTTAGAGAGTCAGGATAACTTGTCTTCATATACTTGGCCATAGAGGGCAGAGACAGGGGCAAAGAATAGATTGTAGAGTTGCAGATTTTTAGCTCCATAGAAAGAAAAACTTCCTAACAATTAGAGCTGTCTAAAAGTGCATGGGCTGCCTTATGTAGCAATTAGTTTCCCATCACTCAAAATCCTCAAGGGAAGAATAAATGATCACTTGTCCAGGATTATTCTAATAGCTATATCTGTTTTGGTATTGTTGGAATAGTTAATTTAACAAGCAATTATTAAGCTCCCACTTAACATGCCTTGCACTGTACTAGGTGCAAGGAATTCAGAGAAAAACACTCAACAGGCTCTGTCCTCAAGGAGCTTAAAGTTTTTGGGGAAGAACATAATATGCTCAGATAAATAAATTATTTATGTATATGTGTGTATATATTTTTATACATACATATACACACACACATACACAAAATATACCTTTCCAAACTTATTCATTACTTTCCTTCACATACTCTACCCTTTTCCACCCTCACTAACGTTATTGCTGTTCTTCATGTACAACCTATTGTTTCTCCCCTTTAGCTTTTCCACAGGCTTCCTCATGTTTGCAATGCCCTTCCTCATCTACACTTGTAGAATTCTGATTTTCTCCCAAAGCTCATATCATATGTGGCCCTTCATAATCCCCCCAGATCCTCGTATTCTCCTCCCTTGAAATTACTTTGTCTTCATTTTATATGTGTTTTTAAATACTTAGGTATATAAAATTATTATAAAATTAATTATAAACATACTTCTCTCACAGGAAAATGGAAGAAATATTTCATTTTTGTTTAGGCATTTCCAGTGCCAAAAAATGCCTGGCACATAGACACCTCATAAATGCTTGTGATCTGATTAGTTCATAAAGAGGGTAGTAACTGAGACAGTTGAGTAGGAGGTAGCACTTGAGCTGAGCCCAGGAATTGTAGCAAAGATCCTGATTCCTCTTTCAACTCTTTGTTGTGGTCTATCATTACTTTCTGGGACAGAGTGCTTTATAATGTGCCATGTGAAAAGCCTGGTATTCCAAAGCATTATAACTTCTCTGATTAGAAGTGGGAATACATCCTGAGAATTAGCCTTTATGAAATCTTGCAGCATCTGGAAAGTCTCCAGTAGGAATGGAGATAGAGTCCCTGATAGAGCCAGGAGAAATGTGCCTTGAAGATGATCTCCGTGGAATTGTATAAACATACAACTGGAAAGGCCATGATCCCAGAATACGTGTGGAACCCCACAGCAGCTTTCATGCCACTGAGAGCTGTATCCCTGCAGTACAAAGGTGGGAGACATCTTTCTGCCCACTGACTCCCCACAACCACTCTCACTAGGAATCCACATAGACCATTTCAACCTTCCTATGAAGAGGTCATAGAGGAAGTCATAAGAAATCATAATTGCAGCATGCATTATTTGTTAATAAGTACCAACATAGTGGAAAGAGGCCTAGGTTTAGATCAAAAAACCTGGGTTTGAATTTTAATTCCATTACATAGTGCCTAAGTGACCTTGGACAAAATATTTCCCCTCTCTAGGCCTCCATTTCCAGCTCTATAAAACACAAGACCTGAATCAGATGATGTTCCAGTCCTTATCATAAGAACCTCTGATTCACTACCTCCTGGAAAGAGGAAAGCAAGGGCAGAAGCTCTGAATCTCTCTAGCCTGACCCTGAAATGCTCTTGAAACCCTCCTTCCACCTCTTCCTTCCTCCTTCAGTCACCCTCTCCTCAGTAAATATTTACTGATAAGAAGTCATAATCTTGAGATCCCATATGGGGGCACAACCCACAGTTTAAGAAGCTAGGATTTAATCCAGTTTATTTAAACAGATTTTAAAAGTGACAGATGGTCAGATCTCCTTATAGATTTTCAAAGGTCTTCACTACCTAGCACAGTAGTTCATGCCACTGTGAGACTCTTAGAAGGTTTTCCTTATCAAATCAATATATCTCTTTTGTCACTTCCACCCATTGCTTCTGGTTAAGCCCTCTTGGGCCAAATAGTGACAATCTAATTCCTTTTCCACATGACAGTCCTTCATATACTTGAAAATAGCTCTCATGTCCCTTCTATTTTCCAGGATAAACACTCCCAGTTTCTCCTCATGTAGGATGGTTTCCTGTCCCCCTCATCAATTAGGTTCCCTTTCTCTGGATATTCTCCAGCTTTTCAATATTCTTCCTAAAATATAGTGTCCAGAACCAAACAAAATATTCCGTGTAGTTTGTCTAAGGCAGAATATAGCAGGACTGTCACCTCCATATCATTCTAGTTTTCTGCCTCTTTGCCCAAATCCATGTTTAGTATAACTTCTAAATATATCCCTCTCAGCTTCCTTTCTTAGGAGGTTTCTATCCAGCCCCAATCTCCAGCATGGTCTTTTGCCATAGCACTTGCCATTTTCATACTTTCCTTAGTTTGGAAAAAGAAATCTTGAGAAACAAAGCAGCTGCCTCAGTGAATTATTGAAATGGCAGAAATGAGGTGTGAAAACATCCCTAATTCTACCTCCTACCTTCCCCTTATTTCCTCTCCCTAAAGCAACCTGACTCCTTCTAATTGCTTCACTTGAGATCCCCTTGTTTGATATGTCCATTCAGACGATAGACTTAAGTTTGCTATTGAGCATTCATTTTAATTCAGTCTTATAATAAGTTAATCAATATGTATTTACTGCCTGCTATAACCATGACATGATATAAAGACATCATTTGTAAGAGAAGGTTGTTGATGAAGACAGCAAAGTCACAGACAATGCAGTGACATTCTAATCTAATTGTATCTAAGTGGAAATTTCTTCTACTATGTCTCCAACAAGAGGCCATCCAACCAGTTCTTGAAGACAACTAATTATCAGGATTTCTAAACTAGCCCATTTTACCTTTAAGACTAGAATCAGGTTAGCAAAATCAGATGATGCTATCAGAACCAAGATTCTGTTGCCAATAGGACCAGGCCAAGGATGATAACATTGTTTTATTTACTTATATGGCTTTTACATGGCACTTTAAAGTTTGCAAATAGCTTTACAAATATTATCTCACTTGCTCCTCCCAACAACCCTGTGAAATAAATGCAATTATTATCCCCATTTTGAAGTTGAGGAAACTAAGGCACATAGGTAAAGTGACTTGTGCAGGGTCACATAGCTAGGAAGTATCTGGGGCTGCATTTGAACTCAAGTTTTCCTAACTGCAAACCCAATAATCCACTGGGCTACCAGCTGTCTCACTATAATTCCAGAGGTATACTAGAGGCACCAAGATATCCTGGCTGACTCACAGGGCAGGAAAACAACCAAAAATAATAAATACAGATCCTGTGTCTCAACACCAACATTTACCAAATATTTTTCTTATAATGTCCCTGTAGTATAGATTATCCTAGGAATATTATCTTTTCTGTAGATGAGGAGACTGAGGCTCAAACAAGTGAAATGATTTAATTGAGGTCACCCAATTAGTAATATTGGAACTAGCATTTAAGCCCAGCATCTGCTGCCCAATCCTGCATTCTTTCCATTTCACCCCACTGCATTTTTAGACTTGCTGGCAAATAGAAATGGCACCTGGTCCCCATCTAAAACAAAAGATGTTTAAAAAAAAAAAAAGTGATAGAGAGCCACCAATGTATCTTTGGCTCTCGTTCCCAGAGGATCAGTGGGTGGATGTTGATAGGAAATAAATTCATGTATACACCTACATCCAGGGAATGACACTGGTACACTCATTTTCTGATAGTCATAGACTATAAACCATGTAGACTCACTTATAAACTAACACAGCCATGTTCTTTTATCTGTACATTCTTATACTCACATGTACATGAACTAAAATTCAAATACAAAGACTCAAACACATAGACCCACTTTTACACTGACAATCACATCACACTGACAGTATACTGTCATTCCACTTCCCATCCACCTTCTTCTTGGCTGGAAGACACAGTTCTATTTCCCAAAGAGTACTACTGCTGCAGTACTATAGAATTCAAGTTTATGGGTTCAGATGTAGGGAGTTTTTGCCCTTCCTTTTTTTCATTCTTCCTTCTGCCTACTAGAGCTAGGTTGAACTGGGTTCCAACTTCCTTCATGAGGCATGGAGGTTTAACTGCGTTTTTTTTTTTTTCTTTCAGGGGTGGCGATAAGCACATATGCCAAGTATTGTTACAACAAGCTCCAGAAGGCTGCTTTGACAGGAGCCAAAAAGGTATTGGTCTCTTTCCTTCCTTTTCCTTTGGCTCCTCTCGCAGGACTGGTAGAATGGGCCTGGGCCACCTATCTTAGAAAAGGATACCCAGGAAAAACTTCTCCAAGAAGTCCCTCTTAATCTCAGAGGGAAGGAGAGGGGCAGAAATTGTACATGGTAGCACCTAGGCTTGCCATTGAGAACAACAGGTCCCTGCTGAGTGTTCAATATGTACTTGTATGTTTCATCTTCTTTCAGATGACCACTCAACCTCTCCCCTTGACTCTAACAGATACCATCCTGGCCCCTTCCAAGGCAATTCTATACAAAGTCTAACTCCAGAGCCATATTTGGAAAGACAGTTCTGGACATGAAATGCTAAGAGATTTATGAGTAGCCAAGAGTATGGCCAGGGCCAGAGCAAAAACAAGAGAAAAACAAGAGAGGGATCCTTGTGAGGACGGGGTAATCAAAAAGTTTCTATAGAGAAACTGGTGTCAAATGAGCAAGACCTGGATGCTAAGTTACAAATCCTTCAAGCTACAGAGAGTTCCAAAAGAGCTTGAGCAAAAGGATGTCAAGAAATTGTTAGTCCCCCAACATCAAATCCCAGTGACCTTATCTCTAGCTGTCTACACATAATTCCCCTGCCTTGAAGAGCCCAGATAATATTGATAATTATGATTAAGGTATTGGAGGCTATAGAGTACTCCCTGAAGTAGTCAGGATAAGGGCTGTCACCTTCCCTTTGTCATTCTACAAAGAGTTCTTTCCACTGCACTGTGCTAGGCAGAGAGAGCTAAGAAGCTAAAAAGCTAAGACTGTAGCCAGAGACTTACCCAGCAAGGGCAGTACCAGGAGCCCTGTGAACACTTTCTCTCCCACTGGACTCTATGAGAGATGCCATTTTATGACCCTCATGCCCTTATCGAGATTTCTGAGGAATCTGGCTTTTAGGGGATAACAACACTGGCCATTTTGATCAGTCGTATTCCTCAGCAGGGGCTCCATAAAGAAATGATAGGAATGAAGATTTAGAGCTAGAAGATATCTACAAGGTTTGCTGTTAAAACAGCCAGCTTTTCACAGGTGGAAATGTGTATGCAACCCACAATCTTTATTATTGATGCATCTTCAGTTTTCTCAGTCAATTAAACAATAACTTGAGCCCATTTCTAAAGTGTAAATGCTCACACTAAAAATGTCAAGTTTGGAGCTATATCCAGCGCACTTCTGCATCTTGAGTCTTTTGTGCCCCTTACTCTCCTTCTGTAGCAGTAACTGCCTGTCATCACCATGATTAAATATAAAATCCACTGTTTGGACACACTCTCTCTCTCTCTCTCTCTCTCTCTCTCTCTCTCTCTCTCTCTCTCTCTCTCTCTCTCTCTCTCTCTCTCTCTCTCTCTTTCCCCCTCTCCCCTTCTGTCTCTCTCTTCCTCTCTCTCCTCTCTCCTTCCCCACCCCAAGTACTTTTTCATCCAATCTCCTTGAACAAGACATTCCATTTCGCGCATTTTCACTGGTTGTGAAATATATTCACATCTCTATCCCTTGGCTTCAAGTTCCAAGTAAAATCCTACCTTCTACAGAAGCCTTTCTCAACCTCTCTTAGTTCTAATGTTTTCTCTCTATTGATTGTCTTATTCATCCTGTGCATAGCTTGTGTTTGTACATAGTTATTTGCTTGCTATCTTCCCTCATTAGATTGTCAACTCCTCAAAGGCAGAAAATGTCTTTTGCCTTTTTTTGTTTTCCCACCCAGTTCTTAGTACTGTATTTGGTACATAGTAGGCACTTAATAAATGCTTATTGATTGACTGACTGCTTAAACTAAAACTTGCCTATCTGCAACTATCTTCTTCCCCATCACCCAGTTCTTTCAATTGACAGTCACAAAACCATATGCTTTTAGAACTGAGAAGGATCTCAAAAAGGAGTGACCATCCAATAACTAATTAGCAGTCCACTTCATAATATCTTTTACAAAAATATTCTAGCCTTCCCTAATCTAGTGAAATATCCCTTCTAACAAAGATTTCAAAAGAAAAAGGGAAAAAGTTTAGCAAAAATCAATCATTAAGGGCAGCTAGTGGTGCAGTGAGTAGAGCACCAGTCCTGAAGTCAGGAGGACCTGAGTTCAAATGTGGCCTCAGAGACTTAACACTTGATAGCTGTGTGACCCTGGGCAAGTCACTTAACCCCAATTGCCTCAACCAAAAAAAAAAGAAAAAAAGAAAATTATATTCACTGAGTCTTGACAGCATATGTACCATAATGGAAACCCTCTTGGGTGAAGGAACAGAGATACATTTTCCCACTCTTCTATCTCTGTCGCCAAACTTAATCATTATAACTAAGTTACTATGTTCAATTTCTTTGTACTGTTCTCTTCCATTTGCATTTCTGTCAATGTATATGTTATTTTCCCGGCTCTATTTAATTGTTTCATTTTATGTGTCTTTCCATATTTCTCTGATTCTTCATATTTATCTTTTCTTATGATGGCACAACTTGTTTAGACATTCTCTGATTGGTGTGCATTCAATTCTTTTTCAATTCTTGACTATGTTAAAAAGTTTTGCTATGATCATAGCCCCACATTTTCAGTCAGTGGATCCATAAAATTTTATACTGTTCATACTTTATGTAAATTCATATTAAGTAAATTTAAGAATTCTGAAAAATCCTCATTCCCAAAAATTACTGTGTTAACTTTACTGTATAGAACTGTGCTTTCTCTCTTTCTTGTTCTATCTACTCCTGCATTTTGGCTCAGTGCTCTGTCACCTATTACCACCTCCCATCAAAAAAACTCTCCAAGTGAAAGTAGAACTGATTCAAAGAGACCATCACTGCCACCAGATCTGGAGCCTAACTTAAAACCCTTCTGCACTGAGAAAGGAAACCTTTGTCCTATTTCACCCACTTTCCTTTGTGTCTGGTCCCTGCATGTCTGCCTGCCATCCATCTTAGTTGGGTACCTCCTAATGCCTGGCTCTGGCCCCTGTAGGTCACCCATCCTCTCTTATATGTATCCATTTCCAGCCCCCCAACACATGTGCCCCTGGCATGTTTTTTTCTCTTGGTTTTAGCCAGGCCCCATCATGTCTGGCTCCAGCTCCAATGGTTTCCTCCTTCTACTCTCACTTCTCTGTCCCCAGCCCCCATTTGTCTTTGAACCGTGTCCCATCACCCTACCTCCATAGACCCATAGCCACCTTCCTCCCTTCTTCCCTCTCTTCCCCAAATTTGTATTACATAAAAATTCTTTTATATAGAAATCTGTAGAAATCTGTAAAACAGTCCACATATGCAAAGTAAGAACTGTCTATACGTACATCCCCAATTCATGATTTGTCATTTGGGTGCCTCCTGTAGGTGAATACCTGGAAGGGAAGAATGTTGTATGGCAAAGACTTCAGCACATCTCCAGGAAAAGCCTCCTTCTCCCTACGTCCCACTTTCTATAACAGGCTCACCCCAGGACCAATGAGGACAGTGACAAAGCATGTGACATAGCATCACAGTCTCAAGAGTTCAAAAGAACCTCACAAGACATCTAGTCCAATCCATACTTAAACAAGAATTTCTTCACAACATTCCTCAGTCTCTGCTTGAATCCCCCAGGGAGGAGTAGCCTACTACTACCTCTGGAGCTAGTTCATTTAAATAGCTCTATAGTTAGGAAGGTTTTCTTTGTGTCAAGCTTAAAGGTATGTGCTTTTCTTTACAACTTCCACCTGCTATTCCTAATTCTGTCCCCTGAGGTTAGGCAGAATAAACAGAAACTCTCTTCTCCAGGTGAAACATCCCTAGCTTTTTTAGCTAATCCTCCTATTGCAGGTCATCCTCACAATCAGAATTCTCTATTGCTACTTTCCATACCCCTGGCCTGCTGACTGCCACTAGAAGAACTTGAAGCTATGTTGGTAGGATGTACTCCAAATTGACATTATATGATCTCATCTGGACTTCCTTGATATACAGGCACTCTAATATTCCCTCCAGCATACTCCTTTCCAGACCTTTTTCTTTCTCCTCAGGCCCCCAGGATTTTACTTTGCTCGTCAGTAGATGATTTCACATTCTAGTTTATTGAGAAATTCACAGATATCTGTAATGTAATTTTTCTTTTCTCTTATTCATCTCAGAATTTTTCTATATCATCCTCCATTCTTTCATTTTTTGCTCTAGTCTTTGAGGAAGAAATAACTTATCTTGTCAAAACCTACCTTTCCCATTCCCTTTCATATCTTCCTCATTCCCTTAATCATTCTTTTTCTATCATTAATTTTTCTGACTCCTCCCTTGTTTTCTATAAATATACTCAGCTATTTTAAATCCCAAGAAAGCCTTTACCTGATCCTACTGTTTCTATTCAAGTTTCCTCTGTGTGTGTGTGTGTCTATATGTGTGTACATATACATATATGAGTGTAAATATATAGCATCTATGTGTATTATGTGTGTACATGTATAATATATGCATGCATATATATATAATATATATATGTTCATACAGTCTTAAACTTTTCAAAGCCAAACATTTAGTACTTGTTAGCTTTATACTCCCTATCTATTCACTCAACCCCTTTACATCTGGCTTCCAAGAGTACCATCCTATTAAAATTGTTATCTCAAACATTATCAACAATCTTTTGACAGCTTAATCTGAAGGCTTCTTCTCTGTCCTCATACTCATTAACCTATATTCATCTTTTGACACTGTCAGCCATATCTTCTTGCTCAGTATTCTGTTTTTCCTTGGGTTCTTTGATACTACTCACTCCTGGTTTTTCTGCCTCGCTGACAAATTCCTCCTGACAGCCCATTGCTGGATGTCAGTCTTCCTTGGCTGTTCAGTATGAACATTCTACAAGGCTCTATCCCTGGCGCTTTTCCCCTCTTGTCTGTCTTCTGTGTACTCTATCCCTTGGTGATTTCATCAATTTCTAATTGTGCAATTACCTTACAGACAGATGACTCTCAAATACATCTATCCAGTGCTATGATCTATTTTCTTTCATCTGAAAGAAAAAGATCTGTTAGGGGTCTTGTGAAAGCTCAGTATTGTTGAGTTAGTAGTGTGACATAACAACCAAAAAAACACATGCAATCTCAGTCTACATAAGAAGAAGCATAGTGTCCTAAACCCGAAGAGCAACTGTCCTTTCTGATCAAACCTCAATTTAGCCATTCATAGGCACTATATTGTGACCAAGATGGTGAGATTCCTCAAAACCATAGCAAATTGGAACTTATTATGTTAATAAGTCTAAAAAAGGGGCCAACACACACAATAGTAGCCTTTGGATATTGGAAGGGCTGTCATGAGGAAGAGATACTGAATTTGTTCTACCTGTCTAGAAGACCAAACTAGTAGTGATAATTAGAGCCACCCAGAAGTGACATGGGATTTTGCTGGAGTCACTAAAGACTACTTGATGACTATGTTATAGAGGTGATTCTTGTTAAAAAAGGAATTGGACTATATGATCTCTGAGGTTCCCTATGACTCTGAGGTTATTGATACGTTTCAAACCAAAAGTTGGGTTTTCTGCTGCCTATGAACTTAAATTCCTACTATTCTCACACACACAAATGCATGTATATACCAAGCTTTGTTTTTCTCTAGCTCTGTGATAGGGAAAGACTTTATCCCACGCCTGTGGTGTTGGATCCTATGTGTTCTCCAGAGTTCCTTGAGCATCATGATCATATGGGTTTTTCATTCCCTTTGTTGCATTTTCCTTCCAGACCCCCATATTGTTTTCCCTAAGTTCCCTGGCATAAGGTTGCTATAAAATCCTATTCACTTTATCTTTTAACATGTTTACCTTCCTAGGGCCTGAAGAAGCCTAACATGGAGGAAATCCGACATGCAAAGAATGCTGTGTTTAGTCCATCCATGTTTGGTAGTGCTCTTCAAGATATCCTGGCCATGCAGAAAGAGCGCTATCCTGACCGGCAGCTGCCCTGGGTGCAGACACGACTTTCTGAGGAAGTGTTGGCCCTCAACGGGGACCAGACTGAGGGCATATTCAGGTACTGTGAGATAGGACCTGGGGAGCCTGCTCCCCAAGTGGGAGCCCCAAAGAAGGGCTGAATTTATAGTCCAAGGCCCTAGATCCAGATTCCAGGTCAACAAGGGAATAGCTGAGGAAACAAAAGTTCCAGCTCTTAGCCATGTTATCCTGAGCATATCACTTTGCTTTTCCTGGGCCCAATTTTATAAATTGGGAGGAGTGGCCTCTAAATGAATTAATAAAAGAAAAAAGTATCTATTAAGTGCTTACTATATGCATATTATTGTGTTGTTTACTGAGGATACAAAAAGAAAAGCCAGATGGTCTCTGCACTCTTGCAGCTCATTTTTTAATAAGTGAAGCCAGCTGCAAGTCAGATGGAAACGCTCCATGGTCCTTAGGGTGCAACTGCCAAAGCAGATAGGAAAACATTTTCTTGAATGACATTTCCATTGATAAAACTATATCTGTTTCTGGTTATTGGTTCTCATTCTCAAAGAGAACCAAAATGATACCACCATGTAAGTGTCGAGTCACAGTGTGTCCAACTGGCTGATCAGGACAATATGAGCTCAAGATGCTCTGCCACAGGTTAGACACAAAGAGTCCCTATGAACATTTGGGGCGGACTCTCTAACTTTGCACATCTCCCATTTCTTCTGAGCTATTTCTTCTAATTCAATTCTGCTTTCCTCATAAAGCACAGCACCTTTTCTGATGAGGGCACGCCATGCTGGGCAATCTCGTGCCAGTGTCTCCCATCGCACACAGTCAGTTCTAAAATTCTTAAGAGAGATCTTGAAAGTGTTGCTTTTCCTGACCATCTTGTAAGCACTTGCCTTGTGTGAATTCTCCATAAGATAATCTTTTTGGCAAGCATTCATTTGGCATTCAAATAATGTGATCAGCCCAACAGAAGTGAAGCCGTATGACAGTGCTAAGAATTTTGGTGGTAAACCTTTCTTTTGTCTTTAGTAACTGTGATTGCTGAGGGGGTAAAGACTTCTTTCTTTCAGAAGAACTTAATAGGTTCTATTTCCATAAGTGCTGCTCCCTTGCATAATGGCTATGAAAAAAAGAAAAGGTGGCCTAATGGACAGTGATTTTCCTGGGATTTAGGGGCTTACCTCTCTGACTTTGAGGATTGGTCATTGGATCCTCTCACCCATCAAGATCCAGAAAAGCTTGCCTACTTCTTTAGTGGTAATTGATTAGTAGCCAGTTAGTGATAGTTAGTCCCTTCTTCTACAAGACTACTCTCCTGGGTAGGAAATGTCTTTAGAGAAATCATTCAAAGTTCTTTCCCACACCATAATCTGTGATCCTATATCCTTGGCCAAGTCTTCATAGAGTCAGAGAAGAGGAAATGTGGCCTACATAGTTTTGCAGTTCTCATCCTGGATCTGGCTCTGGAAGCCACCAGAAAGAACTAAGTAGTCTTTGACCCCCAGAGAATGAGGGTGCTGCTGCAGTCCTTGCCCTTAGATCCTGGGTGCCAGGATTAGTTCCAGCCTAGGCAGCCCTTCTGAGGAGCATTGCATGGAGCCCACATCACCAGCTACTAGCTTTTCTACCCTGCATTGACTTCTTTTCCAGCATTTTCTCTCTGCCTAACCCTCTTCATTACAAGCTGCTAAACCTTTACCTTATCCTTTATTCCCCCTTCACTTCGGAGTCTATATGGAGCCTTAGAAGTGGTAGAAGTTAGAGAGCATTGCTCTGAGAGTCAGAGAAGCTGAAGTAGAGGCCCAACTTTGGAAGCATAATTAGATTACTTTGTATCTTTGGGCCCTGGGTTCCTTCTGTGTAAAATGAGATTGAACTAGATGATTTCTTCTGTGCTGTGCCTCTAACCCCTCAGGTCAGGAAGACCTGAGTTCAAATCCAGCCTCGGGCATTTAGTAGCTATGTGACCCTGGCCAGCTCCACTGGCCTTGCTGTTCCTTGTACTAGAAACTCTTCTCTCTTGATCCCATTCCTTTTTTTCAGGCTTGCCCACCTACTATATGCTTAGTTGTTTGCATATTGTCTCCCCCATTAGAATGTAGCTCCTTGCAGACTGGCACTGTGTTTTGCCTTTCATTCTATCCCAAGCATTCAATACAGTGCCTGGCATATAATAAACATGTCAATCCTGCTGGTCGAAGAAAAGTGCTTTGCCAATTTGAAACCACCATAGAAATGGGAGCTACAGAGTCACAGACCTTGGTCTAGAGCTGACAGGGACCCCAGAGACCATCCAACCTAGCCTGGTCATTTGGGAGATGAATAAAGAGGGGGAGGAGCTTGGGATATATTCTGCACCCACAGACCAGTGTGTGTCCCCCAACAAAGGATGGAGGCAAGTCATCTTTCCCAATTCCCAAGACAAATCAAGAATACCCAAAATCTGGGTGAGGGCAGTAAGAAGAAATGAGTCCTTTGGAGTTAACAGCAAATGGCTCCCAATGCCCAATTTGACAGTTTAAACCACAAGAAATATCAAAGACTGTGTGCCAGACTGATTGTACAGTGGTTAGAATGCTGGGCTGGGCATCAGGAAGACCAGAATTCAAATCTAGCTTCAGTCACAGACTAGCTGTAATCCTGAGCAAATCACTTCACCTTCCTTTGCTTCAGTTTCATCAGCTATAAAATGGAGGTAATAATAGCATCTATCTTCTGGTGTTATTGTGTAAAGTACTTAGTACAGTGTCTGACATGTAATAGGTGTTACATAAATGCTTATTCCTCCCTCTTTCATGATACCCTCACTGGGGATAGGAAATGTCTTTAGAGAAATTCATCCAAAGTTCTCTCTCTGTCTCTCTTTCTCTCTTTCACATACACAGGGTCCCTGGGGACATTGATGAGGTGAATGCTCTGAAGCTTCAAGTGGATCAGTGGAAGATTCCCACAGGGCTGGAGGACCCCCATGTCCCTGGTAAGATGTGGAGCAGAGAGGAATATTGAGATTTTAGACACAACACATTTACCCTCCTTGGCACAAGGTCCAACATTGAGGAAAACTGCAAAGACCCAGGTTTGCTTGGGAGCTAAAACTTCTATTACTGTAATGTCCATCACTAACTCTCCTCTATCTCGCTCATTCCTGAAGGATGAGATAGTCAAATGCTATAATGTCTATCCTAGCTAACCTGGCCTATCAGGCCTCAAGATGGACTCTCCTATATCTTCTGCATGCAATGTGACTGATGGAAATTAGCAACCTAATACGTCACACATATCCTAGTAGTTATCCACAAATATAAATACATACACTTCAGTTTTAATGAATATGTAATGCATATTATGCATATACATGCTGCATATATTTACCGCATAGACATCATACATAATTACCATTTAAAGGCCTGCTATTTCAGAAGTTTTGTGTTAAATCCTGAATGTAATACAAAGTTTAAATAAGGTAGTTCTGGCCTCAGAGTGCTGATAGTCATAAGGAGAATATGATAGAAATAAGAAAAACTTCATAGAGGAGTTAATATTTAGATGGAATTTTAAAGAATAGTAGAGATTCATTAGGCAGAAAAGCAAAGTGAGGACAATAAAGACAAGAAAAACAATGAGGCAGGAGTTGGGAAAATGGAATGCGTGCTTAGGACAAAGTGACTCATCCAGTTTGGTCTGAACGATTTGTACATGAAGGGGAATAATGTAAGATAAAGCTGGAAAAGTTAGTTAGCTCCTGATTGTGGAAGATGCTGAATGCCAGACAAAGGAGTTTGAACTCTATTTGGTAGATAAAAAATTATTTTAACTAAGCAGTGGTCTGTCTAGATTTATACATAAGCACAATTGTTTGGGCAACTATATAGAAGATATACAAGAGAAGTGTGATAGATTAAAGATGAAATGACTGAGGAAACAAAAGTTTAATCTCAGCATATTGAATTATTATTTTTAATTTTGAAGCTTTTTATTTTCAAAACTTATGCATAGATAGATTTCAACATTCAAAACCTTGTGTTCCAAATGTTTTTCTCTCTCTTCCCCCCACCCCTTCCCCTGGACAGCAAGTAATCCAATGTATGTTAAATATGTGACATTCTTCTATACATATTTCCACAATTACCATGCTGGACAAGAAAAATAAAATCAAAAAGGGAAAAAATGAGAAAGGAAACAAAATGCAAGCAAAAAATAACCAAAAAAGGTGAAAATGCTATGTTGTGACCCACACTCAATCCCCACAGTCCTCTGTCTGGGTGCAAATAGCTCTCTCCATCACAAGATCATTGGAACTGGCCTCAATCACCTCATTGTTGAAAAATCACTAAACTTGATCATCTTGTTGTTACTATGTATCATGATCTCCTGGTTCTGCTCATTTCACTTAGTATCAGTTCCGTAAGTCTCTCCAGTTCTCTCTGAAATCATATTCATCATTTCAAAAATATTCTATTACATTCATATACCATAACTTATTCAGCCATTTCCCAACTGACAGGCAGCCACTCAGTTTCCAATTTCTTGCCACTACAAAAAAGGCTGTCACAAACATTTTTGCACACATGGGTCCTTTTCCCTAGCATATCCATTTAGAAAACAATGCATGGCAGTTGCCCAACAAACTGGCCCCAGATCTCCACAGCTTAGGTCTGGGTCCAGAAAATGGGAAGAGACAGATTTTTATGCATTAAAAACAATCAAATAAGGCCAACTAATTAAAAGACACTAATGTAGCATTAAGTAATCTGATTTTTAATTAGATGAAAGATTAAGGTCTTTATAGCTTGGATGTCAAAGAGCCAATAGGTACATTTCCCTGAATTCAGAAAAAGAGATGCCCCACTACCCCCAAGTGTTTATAAACAATCAAAGGAACATGGAAATTAATTGATCATTACAGGGCCAATTTAGAAAGAAGATATAGGGGTTGTTTGAGATGTTCAGTGACATTGAGCAAAGAGGCTTTTTGCTACATTGAGTAGGGGAGATAAGAGAGCGTATGATGGCCTCAGTTTTCTCACTGATGAAAGAGATTTCAGGATCTTGAAGTGAACAGAGAAGGTTTGGAATAGCCACTCTGAGGAGTGTGACAGTCAACCACAGAAGAGTAAAAGCGGTGAGGACCCAGTTTATAACATGAGTTTCTAGGAGATCTGTTTGGCACAATCTTTTCAGTTGCTCCTGTGGTGTTTAGCAGTATGGGAGGAGGAATGGAGAAGGTTTGGAGGGGTTAGTTTTGCTGTGAAGGCACGACTGGCCCTCTCTCCCTTGGCCTTTCAGTCCAGGCTGAGCCTGGAACATTTGTTGATAGTTCTCTCCTGATCCATACAAGTTTTCTCACAAGACAGAAGTTGGACTAGACTATAACTAAATAGAAATGGAACTGATCTAGCTCCAAAATTTAGTTATAAGATTGGGTCAATATGGTTCCTTCAATTCCCACAATTAACCACTTGCTTTGCTAATCTCCTCAGTTCTCTTAGAAGAAAGAAAATGGAGATTAATTCTAGTCAAGTCAAGAGATAATGAAGATATGAATTAGTATGATTATTTTGTTAGTAGCAAGAAAAGAGAGAGAGAGAGAGAGAGAGAGAGAGAGAGAGAGAGAGAGAGAGAGAGAGAGAGAGAGAGAGAGGTTTTGTTAGTAGCAAAGGGAAAAAAAAGAATAAAGAGAGATGTTGATTTACCAATAAGACTTGGTAAATGATTAAATGGTACCTGAGAGTGAGGAAAGAACAATATATTACATAATTGGAAGGTTACCTTCCCTTGTTTCTTTGCATAGATGGGGCAATATGATTGGAAACTCAAATATGTCAGATTTTTTTTTTTTTTTTTTTTTTTTTTTTTGATATGTTGGTTGGTTTTACTGAACTGGAAGCAGCAGTGTGATTTGGTAGATAGAGCACTGGGCCTGGAGTCAGAAAGATCTCAGTCCACATCCAGACTCAAATAAATATTCACTTTGTGACTGTAATCAAGTCACTTAACCTCTTTTTTTCCTTAACCCACTAGAAAAGAAAATGGCAAACCATTCTAGTACCTTTGCCAAGAACTTCTTTTCAAGGATATTATCATCCACAAAGTCATGAAGGCTGTGACTGAACAATAATTAAACAACTATTTCTCTCCTTTTTTTTTATTCTTTGTTATAAGAAATGACTCTGTGGTAGATAAAAGAGAGGTAAAGATGATATGAAACCAAAAATATTAACAAAAACTTTTGGCATTTTTAAGAATTAAAAATTTTTAATTTGTCAATCTGAGTAACTGGGAGTTTAGTAGTACCCTAAATAAAAATAGGCAAGGTAATTTAAGGGGATAGATTAGGAGTACCATTTTGGATATGTTGAATTTGAGGTAGTAATGTCCAGGTGAAAATGTTTAGGAAACAGGTTTGGTTTTGTTTTTTTTTTTTAAATAGCATTTTATTTTTCCAAATACATACAAAGATAGTTTTCAACACTCACCTTTGCAAAACTTTTTGTTCTAAAATTTTCTCCCTCTCTCCCTCCCTCCCCTGTCCCCCAAGGTAGTAAGCAATCTGATATAGGTTAAACATGTTTCCATATTCATCATGCTGTACAATAAAAATCAGAAAAAAAAATAAGCAAACAACTAACAAAAAAAGTGAAAATACTATGCTTGGATCATAGTTCTCTCTCTGTATGCAGGATGACACTTTCCACCCAAGTCTATTGAAATTGCCTTAATGAACCTCACTGTAGAAGAGACAATTCTGTCACAGTTGATTATCACTTAATTTTGTTTCTGTGTACAATGTCTTCTTGATTCTACTTACTTTACTTAGTAAAAGTTCATGTAAGTCTTTCCAGGCTTTTCTGAAATCAGCCTGCTTATCATTTCTTGTAATAATATTTTAGGAAGCAGTTTATAACACAAAACTAAATTCTATAGAGAGACCAAGCCTAGATATATAGATTTAGGAGTCATTTGTGTAAAGATAATAATTGAACTTCTTTGATGAAATTAATAAGAATATAAAAAGAGAATGAAAGGGAGTCCCTAAAAAGCTTTAGGAGACACCTACATTTATGGGGCAGAAGAGAGAGACTAAGGTACACCAAAAAACATCTTTTAGGCAGAAGAACAAGGAAGGGAGTATTGTTATAGGAACCAGAAAAGGAGAAACACATACTAAGAGAATGTCATCAACAGTGTATCAAAAGTTGAAAGTGGAGCAAAAGATTTGATGACAGAGAAAACACCATTAGATTTAAAAATTAAGGGATTCTAAGTTATATTTGAGTAGTTTTAGTAGAGTGATAGTGTAGGATTGATAACCAAAGAGATAATACAGTTTTAGGACCCACATGTGCAAAAATATTTGTAATGGCAAGGAACTGGAAACTGAGTGTATGTCTATTAATTGGGGAATGACTGAATAATTTATGATAGATTAACGTTATGGAATATTACTGTTCTATAAGAAATGATCGGCAGGATGATTTCAGAGAGGCCTAGAGAGACTTACATGAACTGATGCTAAGTGAAGTGAACAGAACCAGGAGATAATTGTACATAGCAACAAAAAGATTATATGATAATCAATTCTGATGGAGATGGCTCTTTTCAACAGTGAGGTGATTGATGCCAATTCCAGTGGTCTTGTAATGGAGAGAGCCATCTGCATCCAGGTGTGGATTACTACATAATATTTTCACCCTTTTTGTTGTTTGTTTGCTTTCTCATTTTTTTTCCTTTTTGATCTATTTTTACTGTGTAGCATAACCGTGGAAATATGTATAGAAGAGTTGCACATGTTTAACATATATTAAATTACTTGCTGTGCAGGAGAGGGGCTGAGGTAAGGAAGAGAAAAAAATGGAACACAAGGTTTTACAAGGATGAATGCTGAAAACTATCTTTGTATATGTTTTGAAAATAAGCTATTATTTTTTAAAAAGATTGATAAGTAAGTGGACATTGAGGGAGTGGAGTGGAGATTGCAGATGCTGACAGTTATTTCTAGGATTTTGGCTATGAAAGGAAGAAGGGTTATAGATTGAGCTTCATGGAGGATCACAGGTCAGTAAAAATTTAGAAAAACCATGAGGAAAAAAAAAGCGAAAATAATAGCATGCCTCAATCTTCATCATTCGCTCTCTGGATACAGATGGCATTTTCTATCCAAAATCTATTGGAATTGTTCAAGTGAAGGTTTTTAAAGATATAGGAATTTTCGTTGGACATGTTTGGAGGCAAGTAAGGAAGGACCCACTAAGTTTAATTTATTAAGCCTTTCTTAGGCACTTAATTTGTGCTGAGGTACAGCTCAAGGGATACAAAGACAAAAATAACAGTTCTTGTTCTTAAGAAATTTATTACATTCTGTTAGATAAAGAGAACTTGAAGTAAAAGCAAGAAGATGCAGAAATAATCAAGTAGACAAACTCTTGAAAGACATAGAACTCAGAAGTAGAGGGCTTGCCCTTCACCAAAGGACCAACTTTTCTTCAGACATTGAGCAAAGAGGCTTTTTGCTACATTGAGTAGGGGAGATGAGAGAGCCCATGATGGCCTCAGTTTTCTCACTGATGAAAGAGATTTCAGGATCTTGAAGTGAACAGAGAAGGTTTGGAATAGCCACTCTGAGGAGTATGACAGTCAACCACAGAAGAGTAAAAGCGGTGAGGACCCAGTTTATAACATGAGTTTCTAGGAGATCTGTTTGGCACAATCTTTTCAGTTGCTCCTGTGGTGTTTAGCAGTATGGGAGGAGGAATGGAAAAGGTTTGGAGGGGTTAGTTTTGCTGTGAAGGCACGACTGGCCCTCTCTCCCTTGGCCTTTCAGTCCAGGCTGAGCCTGGAACATTTGTTGATAGTTCTCTCCTGATCCATACCTGTTCTTTAATGGAATGCCAAGTTAGCCTGAATCTCTGAAAGGACCAGAGCTCCACTGAGCACTGCCTGCTGAAGCTTCCAGTAACCTCACCACACAAATGCTGATAGACTGGTCTTCCCCTTTTTCTCTTTTTGTCTTCTCCCTCTCCCAGCATCACTGCTAAAGCTCTGGTATCGAGAGCTGGAAGAGCCCCTCATCCCCCACGAGTTTTATGAACAGTGCATCACACACTATGAAAACCCTGAGGCCGCCATCGCTGTCGTCCACTCCCTGCCCCGGATCAACAGAATGGTGCTCTGCTACCTCATCCGCTTCCTCCAGGTAATGGGCCCTGAGCCTTCAAGCCCTAGAACTCCACCCTCTGGGTTATAAGAACATGAGACCTAGTTCATCACAATAGGAGGCCCTCAGTCCCTTGGCACAAGTAGGAAGTTTTGGCATAATCAGGGTGTGCTCTTTAAAGAAGAGCATTGTCCTATAGTAGAAGATAGAAAGCTCCCTAGAGCCAAGAACATTGGAGACCTCAGCTAGAATTCCAGATTGGACTCTTCCTAGCCCATGATTCTGAGCTGATCTACTCCCCTTCCATTCTACTTGTATGAAGAATACTCTCTGTCTCAGTTTCATCATGTATAAAATAAGGGAAGTCATATGTGAACCCCATAGAGTTATGAAATTAGCATTTGATTAACATTAACATTTCACTCTAGAAGTGAAAGCTACTGGAGCAGCTGGTACAGTGGAGAGAGCCCCAGCCCTGGGGTCAGTAAGGCCTGAGTTTAAATCTGGCCTCAGCCACATACTAGCTGTGTCAGCCTAGGTGAGTCACTTAACCCTGCTTGCCTCCAAAAAGAAACGAGATCTATTATGAGCAGCCACATGTGCCTTTCTAAAAAGTTTTATTGTCAAGTACTTTCCTTCACTTATTGCATCCTGGGTACTCGTTTTCTCTTAGTTCCTGTAGAATAGGAATAGTGGAGTGAAACAACCTAGCCCTGACTTTAGAGAGCCCTCCTGTAGAGGATAGTTGTGAATCGTGATTCCAATGCCACAAAACATAGCTCATGGCTGTCATATAAAAGCAGGAACAGAATTTTTTTTTTTTTTATTCATTTTTCCAAATTATCCCCTCCCTCCCTCCACTCCCTCCCCCCGATGGCAGGCAATCCCATACATTTTACATGTGTTACAATATAACCTAGATACAATATATGTGTGTAACTACCATTTTCTTATTGCACATTAAGTATTAGCTTCCGAAGGTATAAGTAACCTGGGTAGATAGACAGTAGTGCTAACAATTTACATTCACTTCCCAGTGTTCCTTCTCTGGGTATAGTTATTTCTGTCCATCATTGATCAACTGGAAGTGAGTTGGATCTTCTTTATGTTGAAGATTTCCACTTCCATCAGAATACATCCTCATACAGTATTGTTGTTGAAGTGTACAGCGATCTTCTGGTTCTGCTCATTTCACTCAGCATCAGTTGGTGTAAGTCTCTCCAGGCCTCTCTGTATTCCTCCTCCTGGTCATTTCTTACAGAGCAATAATATTCCATAACCTTCATATACCACAATTTACCCAACCATTCTCCAATTGATGGACATCTATTCAACTTCCAGTTTCTAGCTACAACAAAAAGAGCTGCCACAAGCATTTTGGCACATACAGGTTCCTTTCCCCTCTTTAGTATTTCTTTGGGATATAATCCCAATAACAGCAATGCTGGGTCAAAGGGTATGCACAGTTTGACAACTTTTTGGGCATAGAGGAACAGAAATTTTTGAAGTCCAAACTAGAAGCTGAGACAGAAGCTGGACTGGCAGACAGTGTGATGAGTTAGAAATTTGCTGGAGGCACATGGACAAGTCACACAACCTCTCTGAGTTGCATCTAGTAAACAAGGATAATCACAGCTGCAGTACCTTCCTTACAGGCTGGTTGTGAGACTCTCAAGATGCACTGGAGCTGCCTCCAGCTGGTAAGGGTCATGATGAACCAGACTTAAAGTAGACTACAGAAGCTATAAACAGCAGGGAGAGAGTGTGAGAAGAGACTGGGAGCCAGAAAGCAGTGTCGTCAGTAGAAGGACGTCACAGGCTTGGCTCTCCCAGGAACTTTGAGCCAAAACTGTCCCCTGTCTAAGCTGTAATTTTCTTATGTTAAAAATAAAGGAGTTTGAGTAAAGGGAAAGGGGTTTTTTCCCCCATGTCTGGACTCTTGTGAGTCTAGCTGAGAAAGTTACCATCATGGGGCTGATCTAATAAAGTGGGCCTTCTTTCATAGGATGTGGAGGTAGGAGGGCCTTGAGCATTGCCTAGATCAATCCCTTCATTGTAGAGATGAGGTAACACATGACTAGTTAGCTCACAGTCACACAGCTAGTCAACAGCACAGCCAGAATCGGGACTCTTAGTCTAAACCAAGTGCTCTTTCCACTATGCCACAAGACCTCTTGGCCCTGGAACCTCAGTCTTGAGCACTTTCCTGTATGTGGGCCTGAACCTCAGGAAAGAGCAGGAGTGATGAAGAGAGAATGCAGGGGAAGTTCTGGGAAGGAAAGGTCAGCATTCCTAGTGAGATTCAAAGGATGGAGATGAGAACAAGACCCACAGGAGGGTAGGTCCTCTCCTCTAACCCTCCCAAAGGCTGGGCTGGGACCCCACTACAGGCCCAGGTGGAGGAGATTTGAGTATCTCCTGAAAAACACATTGGCAGCCCCATTCCCAATCTCCATCACACAGTGGTATTTCTGCAGCTTTCTTAACATTCTTACTGTCCCACACAGGTGTTTGTGCAGCCTGCCAATGTGGCCGTCACCAAGATGGATGTCAGCAACCTGGCTATGGTGATGGCACCCAACTGCCTGCGCTGCCAGTCAGACGACCCACGTATCATCTTTGAAAACACACGTAAGGAAATGTCCTTCCTTCGTGTCCTCATCCAGCACCTGGATACCAGCTTCATGGAGGGAGTACTATAGCACCGCAGGGGTCGGCCCCCATGCCTGCCCACCCACCTGCAGCTCCCCACCCTGCACAGAGACGTAAGACACAGACGGGGACTGCCTGCTGGCCAGGGCTCCCACCTACTCCACAGGGGCCCGTCTGCATCACCCCAGGCCAGGGAGATTTCTCCAGGAATTCAGTTGGGGCCAAATGATGCCCAGTCCCTGCCCCCTCCTGCACTCTTTCTTCTGGGCATGGCGGACCTGGCCCACTGCTAACTAAGAAAAACACCGGAGGTTGAGGGGAGCCTGAAGGGGATGGGGAGCTGAACCGAACCGAGCCAAGCCAATCCCAGGCCTGTGGCCAACCCCCAACGGGCTGTAGCCACTTGGCTGTTCCTGTTAGCAAGGGAAGAGGAATGAAGCACTGGTAGGCCCAGAGCCCACCAGCGGTGGAACAGGCAGACAGGCACCCTGTGGGGAGGACATGGCACAGGGTGGGGAGACAAGCTGGGTGTGTGGAGAAAACAGTAGGGGGGGGCCCAGCCCTCGCTGCAAGTCTGCAGCCGGGGAGGGGGGAGGGGGGTGGGAGGGAAGGGGAAGGGGAAGGGAGGGGAAGGGAGGGAGGGAATCTATTGGCCCCTGAAATAAGCATGACTGGTTATTAGCCCAGACCAGGGCCAGGCTGGGCGACACAGAGAAGGGCTGCACCTGAGCACGACTCACCAGCCCTGGGGTTTGGTTTTGCGTTTGTCCATGTTGCATTTACATAGCAGGTTACCACCCATGCCCATGTCCCATCCGGCCAGGACGTGGGGGACTGGCTGCTGAGGGTCCCCTTGGCAGAAAGGATCTCGTGTGTGTCCTGACCTATTCCCGTTCCCATACCTCAGCCCCTCAGCCCTTAGAAGTTAGAAATTTCCTTGGGAGAGCATTGTTAAAAGCACTTTGTTACCTGACCTTCCTCTTTGCTTCCCTGGCTCCAGACTCATGCCCAGGCTCCCATTTTTAACACTTTGCCTGACTCTCATTTTTCTTCACCCCAGTTTCTGACCTTGCCTCCATAGTCCCATTCTTCTGCCCCTGCCTCAGCTTCAGGCTGGGGCTTGGGTCCTCATGATTTCCTTCTTATTCTGGCTCCTGCCTTCTACTGCTCCCCCAAATCCCTCTGTCCCTATGACTTCCCATCTCTTTCCCTAACATTGGATCTGGCACAGTGGCGGAGCCCAATACCTCTCCCAAAATACCCTGGAGCTAAGGGACCATTTGTGACTTCAGGTACTCTAGTCGCTGTTGGCCTCCTCCCTTTTCTCCCCCAGCTATCCTATTGGCCATGGCTTCTTAGAACTACAAGATATCAGGGCCAAAAGAATCTTGGAAATTATCCAGGCTGCCCTATCCCCCCCGCCATTTTACAGATAAGGAAACTGAGGCCCAAAGAGAAGACGTTTACCCAGAATCACCCAAGTAGTTAGAGGAGCTATGATTTGAGCCCAGTTCTTCTTCCAAGGCCAGGGCTCCTTCCACTAACCATAATTGTCCCCAAAACAGCCTCAGATTCACTGTCAGGTACCCAGGACAGGGACAGGGATCCATTGGGTCCAATCAGTCCCATCCACCCAGGGAACCTTGGGCACAGCAAGGGGCAGGACAGGCAAAAAAAAACCCTTCCCCATTCCCAGCAGGGTGCCCCAAGAAAGTGCCTTCTGCTCCCCAGAGCCAAGCTGACACTGCCCCTTCCCCTCCTGATATTCTCCCACCATGGGAGGATAGAGTTACCACCACCCTAGCCAGCCCTCCTCCTCCTCCCCTGCTCAGGGCCGGCCCCTGAGGACTAGGGAGGGGATTGATTTGAGGGACAACTCTGGGGCCTTCCTCCAGCCTATCCCTCCCATTTTCCATTCTCCCTGTCCCCAGGACATTTCCAACTTTGCTCTCTCCAAGTCACTGGTCCCTTTTCTCCAGGCAGATACAATCCCTGGGGATCCCAGCTCCACTTCTCACTCTCCTTGGGAGCCAGCTGGTCATCCCAGCCCTTCCCTGGGAGCTTCCAAACCTAGGCCTAAGGGAGGCGTGTCTTTGACTGAACTGGGGCCCAAGTCAGGCCTGAGTCCACTTCTCTGTTCCACCCGGACCTTCCTTGCTGGCCCTAGCCCCACGGCCAGGCGAGACTGGGTAGAAGAGTGGTTGTCCCCTGCGTTCGACGCAGACCCCTAGAAGAAAGGAGAGGGGGAAGTTCCCGAGGCTTCAGACCCTTGGATCCAAGCCTTAGATGCCACCAGCTGCCATGTCCCCCTCCCCAGCCCTGTCCCTCATCTGCCTCAAGTGCCCTTCCCCCACTCCTCTGAGGCTTCTCCCAGGACAGCCTTCTACCCCCTGAGCTGGAGGGCTTCAGGGTCCCTTGGGGCCAGCACTGATTGTTGGGAGCCCAGTGAAGTAGAGGTTTCCCTGGGCCTTCCTCAAAAACGCCCGAAGGAATGACCCAGTGAGATCTCCCCATCTCCCCAAACTCAAGCTGGGGCAGAAGAGGCTGAGGGACCGAGGCAGGGCAGTGCACAGGGTAGTGTGGGAGCCGGGGGAGGGGGGTGAGAGTATTTTTTCTTAGTGTAATTATAAATTCAGAATTTATCCCGCCTACTCGTTGTGGCAGCGGAGCCTTTGTATAGAGATATAAATAGAAACAGAGTGAGAGATATAAGGACTAAATTTGCTAATGAAATCCTTTTAATCCAAATGCTATTTATCTCCCCAGTCATCACCCAGCCTCAGCCTAGAGCAAGTTGGTATCATAGTTTTCTTCTGCATCTTTTCTTGGCTCGTGACCAAAAAGCAACCCCACCCCATCCCAAGCTCCTCACCCTATACCTGGCCCCTTGGCAAATTCGGAGGAATAGGTGTGGGGGGGAGGTCCAGCGGGGGGTCCCTCCCACCCCAACACCAAAGGAGATGAACTATAGGGAAGGCAGCTTCCCGGTAAGACTGGTTGTCTGCCCTCCATGGACAAGGCCCAGCAGGGAAGGAAGGAGACAGCAAGCCCACGCTGAGTGATACCTTTTGAGGGCCCAAGATGGTCCTTTGACCTTTGCAATAAATGCCAGAAAATCCGGCATCCCCATTTCATAACCATTTCAGCCAGGCCTACACCCTCATGGGATGTGGAGGGGAGTATGTTTGCCTGTGCAAAGGCAAGACTCTAGGAACAAGGCTACTTGGGGAAGAGGGGATCCCAGTGCCAGGGCAAGCCCATCTTCCAGTCCATGTGGAAAAGCCCCCCTTGTGTACCATTTCTTCATAGCCTGCTTGGGGGGAGGGGCCTGGGCAGTGAGGGGAACAACAGGGCCTGCTCTGTCCAGTGTTGTGGGGCCCCCTCCCAGTTTGTACATTTTCCATGTTGGAGTTTTTTGGTTGTTCTGGTTGTTGTTGTAAAACTTTCATTTGTTTTCCTGTTTTTATATATCTATTTTTTTTAGAATTGTTTTTATTTATTATTAAAAAAAAAACAAAACCAAAAAAAAAAAAAAACCTGAACAAAACAATAGCCCCACTCCTCCTGCCTCAGCCCTGGGACTGGGGTGAGGGGGGAGAATGGAGAGGGAGGAAGGCCACACTAGTTCTGGCCTCAAGCCCCCAGGGGACTTTAGCCATGTCCCCAAACTGCCAGCCATGCCCAGCAGGATCCCCAACCCTTCCTTGTCCTCTGGCACCAATCTCTCCCCACCAAGGACCAGAGGCAGGTCTCTGGGCTGGTGGGGTTGGCATAGGTAACATCCTTCCTCAGCCTCCCCATTCCTCCTCAGATAGCCATCTCAGGAATTGGGCCAGCCATGCTGGGGAGGGGAAGGAATGCACCCTTCCAGTGAGGGGGGGGGGGAGGGGGGAGGGAGGGCCAGGGCTACAGCCCCATCATCTGACTAACTCTGTAATTATGACGCATGGACATGTAGAGGCGGCTCCATGTCGTGTGAATAAAATACATATGGACACTCTCTGCTGTTGTCCCTCATTCTGTCCATCCACTTGTCTTTGCCACCTTTTCCTCTTAGGACGCCTGGTAGCAGCTGAACTGGGCTGACCAGTGAGAAAATAGTCCCTTGTTTCCATAGCACTCTGGAATTGCAAAGTAGACTCATAAGGATGGGAACTTAATGGTTACCTTGCCCTAAGCATCATAAAGAAACCACCATGCAAAAGTAGGATTTTACTGTAGGCCACACACAAGATTCTGACAGGCCTTTAAGACTCCAGATTCATCATTTTTACAAATAACAACTCAGAGCTATATGAGCTAGCTGAATACAAATATTATCCCCATTTTTAAAAAGGGAAATTGAGACTCAGAGAAAGAAGGCACTTGCTCAGAGTTATATAGTTACCAAGTGTTAGAGCCAGAATTTGAGCACAGTGCTTCAATTCCAGCAGTCTTTCTACTATGGTGCTATGTCAGCCTTCTTCAAAGGTTTATTATTATAATCCTTGCGGTGACAACAAATGAATCATATTCATTCTTGGAGGCTTATCCATAATATATGTTACAGCTTTGCACCCAACCAAAATTTGGCTCTTGTAAGGTCTCCACAGGAAAAAACAAAAAAAGAAAAGGCTTTCATTAGCGTACATATCCCTCCCCCACTCTCACCCCTGACCTCAGGCTAATGAAACAAAATAAAAGACGTCTATTTTATTAAAGGGGGGGGGGGAATTAATATTTGTATTAAATAAACAACTACTACTTTTCCCATGGGACACCACTCACCTCAAGGAGCTATACAGTCCTCCCAAGTTAGTGTACTGCCACAGGTAAATACTTAAGGCCAGAAGAGCAATTAAGGCTGTTGTCATCTGTACATGAATTGATGAGGTAACTGAATGGGGTCAGATAAGAAAGATATTATCAAAGTAGAAATAGCAAGATTAGTAACTAATTAGATATGTGAGATGAGGGAAAATAAAGATTCCAGAAAAGGCTAAGATTGTCAGCCTGGAAGAGAGTGATACATTGGACAGAAACTGGAAAGTTTGGAAGAGAATTTGCAGGGAAAGGTAATGAGTACAGGTCTGGATATGTTGACTTTAAGATGTCTCTCAGATATCATTTTGAAATATCAAAGAGTAATTGGTAAGGCAGAACTGAAGTTCAGAAGAGAGACTGAAACTATATTCTTAGGTCTCTGTCATCTGCATAGAGTTAATTAAATCCTTGAGAACTGGTGGGTAAGGGGTTGGCCACCTTTTAATGGAAACACTACAAATGTCAGCATCAGAACAGAGAGTGTTGGGAAAACTGGTGGGGCTCCTATGGGATTTCCAATTAGGAAATGTACCTCTTAGTTTTAACAAAGATAGAAAGCCCAAAAGAGCTATCAATTAGAGGGAAACTCAGGGAATCTCTTGAGTGCCAGGAATGGCCTACCCACAAGTCAAAGGTTCTTAGACTTTTAAGTAATCTTAAAGATTGCAGTAATTTTATCTTTTATTAAAGTTTTAAAGCTTTTTTTTAAAAACATGCATAGATAATTTTCAACATTCACCTTTACAAAATCTTGTGTTCTAAATTTTTTTCCCTCTCTTCCACCCATCCCTTCCCCTTGATCACATGTAATCCAGTATGTTACAGTTCTTCTGTACATACTTCTACAATTATCATGTTGCACAAGAAAAATCAGATCAAAAAGGGAAACAATAAGAAAACAAAATGCAAGCAAACAATAACAAAAAAGATTAAAAAATACTATGTTGTGATCCACATTCAGCCCCCAGAGCCCTCTCTCTGGGTGCAGATGGCTCTCTCCATCATAAGATCATTGGAACTGGCCTGAAACATCTTCATATTGAAAAGAGCCACATCCATCAGAATTGACCATGGTATAATCTTGCTGTTGCTGTGTACAATGTTCCCTTGGTTCCATTCACTTCACTTAGCATCAGTTTATGTAAATTCAGGTTTTTCTGAGATCAGCCTGCTCACCATTTTTATAGAAAAATTATATTCCATTACATTCATAGTATTATAACTTATTCAGCCTTTCTCCAACTGATGGGCATCCTCTCAGTTTCCAGTTTCTTGCAACCACAACAAGAGCTGCTATAAACATTTTTGCACATGTGGGTCTCTTTTTCTTCTTTAAGATCTCTCTGGGATACAGGCCCAGGAGACACACTGCTGGATCAAAGGATATGCACATTTTGATAGCCCTTTGAGCATAGTTCCAAATTGCTCTCCAGAAGGGTTGGATCAGTTCACAATTCCACCTACAATAAGTTTCCCTACATCCCCTTCAACATTCATCATTATCTTTTCCTGTCAGCCAATCTCAGAGGTGTGTAGCAGTACCTCAGAGTTCTTAATTTGCATTTCTCTGATCAACAGTGATTAGAGCATTTTTCCATATTACTTGAAATACATCTGAAAACTGTTCATATCCTTAGACCATTTATCAGTTGGAAACCTTTATTGGAATCCTTGAATGTAAAAAAAATTTTTCCCAACTTATTGCTTCTATTCTAATCTTGTCAATTGCAGTAATTTTAAGTTTACTCCAGCCTGCTTTTTTACAGACAAGTAAACTGAGATTCAAAGTCACAGAGCTAGCACTAAAAAATAGTGATTCAAATTCAGATTTTCTGTTTCTCAATTAATAGTCCTTAGGAAATGGATTAGACATAAGTCTAATGAGACAGATTTTCAGAGGACTCTGTTTTATAATAATTTTGCCCTTGGAAAGGTGGATCTGAAATGATTTGTGATTATACAAGTTTAAAAAAAAAAATTCCCAACAGTGGGCTGAAAGCCCACTCCTGACTGTAAAGATCTCTCTAGCTTCCCAAAGCTGTTCTACTGCCTCGTGCCCCAAACAGAAGGGACACCAGGAAAAGTAAAGGCAGAATCAGTCATAGGTGTTAATAAGAAATAAAATTATCCATCAAATTCAGTCTTTAACAGAATAAAAGGACAATTTAAACAATTCAGATTCTCACACAGCTGAAGCAAGGGGAGAAAGACCACCACAACCTTTTTTTTTTTTCTCAACCTTGTAGTGACCAAAGAGAGAATCCATTTAGTCAAAACTCTTCCCTTGTTCCTGCAGAGTTCACCTGCTGCTCTTGGAGTCTTGAATTTAAAGAAGGTAATTTCAAGTGTAACCCCCTAAGACTAACATGCTTCCACCTTGGTTTCACATCTCAAGGAAATTCTCCACTCTTCCTTTCTGGAAAAACTTCAAAAATTCCTCGTGTAAGAATGGGAAAAAAACTTCACTCTCTAGTTTTGTTCTCCTATTAGCTTCCTCCTTCCCATGCTGGAAAGATGTGTCAAGTGCCAGGATTAACTTGGGTCCCTCTCTAGGCAGCCAGTCCACCCTTAGCCTAGAGCAGTGACAGTAGAAGAGAGCCTAGGCCTAGAAGGAAGGGTGTGGATGGAGGAGTGATTTAATGGGGTGGGGGAAAGAAGGGAGGATGCATGTCAATACTGTGCTCAGCACTGGGGACACCAAAGTAGACAGGAAAGGCTTTGTGAAGAAGGTGGTCCTTGAGCTGAATCTGGAAGGAAATCGTGGTTTGTTTAAGAAACAAACAGGAGGAGGGCATTATACTCGAGGCGGTTAGACAGGAAAGTGAGGGATCTGACAAGAACCAGCATCAAGAAATATCCTTTTTAAAACACCGTGGAGGAGAATGTCTGAAGAGAGGGCAGTAAACTGTCAAATACAGCCCAGAGGGCAAGCAGGACCAAGGCAGATTTGGCATTAAGGGATCTTTAATTTTGCAAAATGGTGAGACTGGAAGCCAAGTCACGGATTGGCCGCTAGAAGGCGCCTCACGGGATTTCCAGGCCGCCTGCCCCCGGGAGCACTGGCCAAATGACTTAAGTCCTCCCACCTGCGTTTTGTAAAAGGGCAAACGCCCAGAGAAGTAAATCTCGAAACCCCATTAATTTCCAAAGGATCAAATAAAGGTAAGAGTTTTACTGAGGGGCACGTGACGTGTAAACAGGCTCAGAATATTCCACAACCGAGAAGAGCCCCAGTCCCGACGCTCCAGGTCGCTCCTCTCCTCTCCTTCCCCCCGGAACTCCAGACCGACGGGTGTCCGCGGCCGGGAGACAAGTGCTCCCACAGCACCGCCCCCCCATCCGTGACCGACCGGCAACTTCCGGCCCGGGAGGCCGGGCCAGATCCGACAGGGGTCAGGCTGCGGGAGCATGTTGCCGGTGAGTGGCGGCCTCAGGCTCCGAGCCGGAGCCCTGCCCTTGGCCCTTCTTCGCGGGGTCGGGGCCCGGGCAGCCAGCAGCGAGGGTCCCTCCTACACCCAGGGCCAGAGTCCTGAGCCGAGAACCCGCGAGTATTTCTACTACATCGACCATCAAGGCCAGGTGAGCCGGGGCGGGCGGGGAGTGGGGAGGAGAAGAAAGGAGGGGAAGCGAGGCAGGCGGGGGGGGAGGGGGGGGAGGAGGAGGAGGAAGGGGAGTGGGGGCCAGAAGGGAGGAGCCAGCCGCCGTGCTCCCGAAGGAGGGCCCCCGGCGGGGTGGTGCGGTTCGTGGGGGAGGGCTTTGTGTGTGTTACGGCCCCGGCAGACGCGCGGGTGTTCCTGCAGTTGGACTCCTCCTGGCTTATTAAGCACCTGAGACCCGCGCTTCCCTGCCTGGAAGGTTGTCCCGCCCCAGCCTCCCTTAGCACTGCCGCTTACAGTGGGACGCGCAGCTTTGCCGCTCCGGCAGCCCGGGGTAGCCAAGGGGGCGGGAGCCCCGTGCTCGCTGGCGCTCCGGAAGCCCGGCAGGCCGTGGCCCGGACGGCGCCACTCCGCCAGGTGCAGAGGGACGGAGCAGTGTTTGGGAGAGGCGCGTGGAACTTGAAGGGCCCGAGTTGCTCCCCCCCCCCACAAAAGTGCTCTTCCGGTAGTGCTGTGTGCTCGGGAATCTTGGAGCGCCACCATTTCTGAAGAGCCGTGAGGTAGATTGACGGGAGTAGCCTGGCAGGTGTAGGTAGAGGGATCTGCGGACAAAAGTGACGCGGGGGGATAAGATCGCAGAAGAGAGAGGGCAAAAGGGAACCACAGACAGGACCCACAAAACCTCCGAAGAGAGTGCCCGCCCAGGCCTCCCCCGCGGAGGACCCCTGGCGGGCACGGGCTAAAAGAAAGGGGCCGGTGCGGGAGAGAATCCCTCGTTAACGTGGTCAAAGAGCTCCTTGAAATGTTCAAGTGCAATGTGACAGGCCCTGGATAAAGATGCCGCCGACCCCTGGGGGAACTAGCAGCAAGGCCTGAAAAGGCCGTAAAATGGCAGTGCAGAAGCCTCGTGATACACCCAAACGCCGGGCCGGCGGGGGAGCGGGCTCAGTCACGGGGACCCTCCAGGCTCACCACCGCCCACCCCTCTTTCTCTGTCTCTCTCCTGCCTGTCCTGCAGCTTTTCCTGGATGATGCTAAAGTGAAGAATTTTATCACCTGTTTCAAAGGTACCGACCACCTGCTCCCAGGCCTCTGACCCATCAGGACACTGAGAGCCACCTCATCTGTGGGTGAACCCAGGTCTCTTCCCAGGACTCCTGCTCCCTTCCCTATTCCCTTTTCTGAAGATGATGAGTAGCGAGCTTCCTGGCTTCCAGCACCAAGGCGTGTTGGGTCTGATCTTCTCAGGGTCCCTAACAAGGGAGATGAATCTCAAGAAACTTGCCTCCCTCATTTTCCCCAGACTCATGTCTGCCTGAAATGGGAGAAAAAATTATATGGGCTGTCTAAGAGCACCCGTTTTCTGCGGAGGTGAGCAAAGGACCGGCCCTGATAGGATTAAGGGACCTTGACGGCTATAATCCAAACCTCATTTTACAGAGGAGGAAACGGGGTTTCAACAAGTTCAATGTCTCGCCTAAAGTTACACACGTTATAAAAGAGGCAGGATTCAAATCCAGATTCCCCCGCAGCAGGCAGGCTCCCTTTTGGGCAGCACAGGCGTCAGTAATAATGGGGACCTCTCCCGGTGCCCAGCCAGCCTGCCTCTTCCCTTCACTACCGCTTTCCCACTGCCAAGACTCAGCCATGTGATTTCAGGTGAATTTCTTCCCCACCCGAGCCTTTAGCTTTAACAGACTTAAGATAGGAGGATTGAACTGGATCATCTTCAAACTCCAGTATTCTTTGATTTTGTGACTCTCTCTCCCTCTTTCATTTAGGGGCTTTTTAACCACTATATCCTCTACCCTGCAGACCGACAGTTCCTGGTCTTTTTCTTCTCCCGCCTGAGGAAGAACCAAAGTGGTCGCTATGAAGATGCCTTTCCCTTTGTCTCGCTTTGTGGCCGTGAACGCAATTTTGTGCGCTGTGACGATCTCCCCGTGGTCTTCACACACCTACTGGAAGATGGTCCGGGACCCGCACGCCTCTCCTATGGGGGAGGGGGAGAGGCCCTGGCTGTACCCTTCGAACCTGCCCGACTGATGCCCCTCCCTGCCAACGGACGTCTCTATCACCCAGCACCCAAACTGGCTGGTGGTGTGGGGCTGGTCCGCTCTTCCCTGGCCTTTGAGCTCAGTAGCTGCTTCCAGTACCCACCAGGAGGGGCCACCCTGCCCACCCATATCTTGTGGCAAGGCCAGAAATATCCCCTAACCATGGACCTTGCATCCCTCTTTCCTAAATCCTGTGGGCCCTGAAGCATTGGACCCCCTTCTTCACCTGCTGTCTTCCTCTGCCTCAGGAAGGTGGAGGTCCAAACAGGTAGTAACCTTCAGGGACATGACCAGCCTAAGGCCCCGAGGTTGCTGTTCCTGAGAAGGACAATGGGAGGAGAGTCTTAGGAAAGATAGTTCCTGGAGCTAAAGCTTCCTAATAAGGATTAAGAGAAATTCCTTCCTGTGATGTGCTTATTGCCTTTTTGTGACTGAGGCTGGTACAGCCCACTGATCAAAGGAAGGTGAGTAGGGTAGAGTGGAAGCGTTAGAACCAGAGCGTTCTCCCAGCAGTGGGGATTCTGGAATGGCCTTGGGGAGCTGTGGGATAGAAGGACAAAGAGTCCTGTTGCACTGTGCCAAGAGAAGGACTAATGACAAGGCCTTAAAGGAAAGGGCCTTCATCCCCACCTGTCCCTGTGTAAACACCTTGGGCCTTTGCCACTTCTTCCTGAGGATGGAAGCAGGGGTGGTTCAGGCTTCACACTCTGCACACCTGAATTCAGTTTAAATCAAAAAACATTGTGGCTGCTATATGGTAGGCCCTATTCTGAGCACTAAAGATACAAGCATTAAAAAGAACAGTTTGCTCTCGTGGAGCTTAAAATCAACATTGTCTTTCCTGATTGCCCTGATTACTCATGCCCTCCCTCCTTTCCCAAAGCACTGATTGCTGTGCCATCCATTTTGCCAGGTGGTAGGGATACAAAGACAAGACTGAAATATAAAAATACAAAATAGAAAGTGGTTTTGGAAGGGATACTTGTGTGAGTAGAAAGAAGAAATTGTATCCAAGACATGTGGAACTAAAAATTAGAAAATTTGACAGCCATTTGGGTATATAGACTAAAGTTGCACACCTCGGAAATGGGAAGCATAGTAGTGTCGAAACCAGAAGTGAAGAAGAGAGACTGAATAGAGTAATGCCTTTATGAGATATTTAAACCCATGAATTTAAACAGCACCGATACAGTACTTGGCAGTTTTGCATATATCCTCTGGCTTGATCTGATGAGGTCACTTAAGTGAGCATTTTGAGAGAAAAGAGAAGACTCAGGATAGTTATGTGGAGCACCCGAGGGGCTTTGCTATGAGTGATGGTCCTCCAGTGCAGCAGATGGGGTTGGTGGGAGAACTAGAACAGGGCAGTGTTCCCAAAACTCAGAAGACATACCGACGAAGAAGAGGACAGTACTCAGTCAAACGTTTGGGTTTTACTCTTTGGTTTAAGAGAGACTCTTGGTAACTTTGGAGAGAGCAATTTCAGTTGCATGATGGAGTCGGAGCCATATTTACAGAAGGTTTAAAAAAGAGGAAACTGAGGATCCAAATGATGGAATTTCCAGAGTACAGTTAAGAAAAGGAGAGGAAGGCAGCATTGATGTTAAGAAAAGGAGAGGAAGGCAGCATTGATGGTGGCACCTAAGGAGGGATTTTTGAGAATAGGGCCTTGGGTGTATTTATAAATAAGGAAGTAATAGGGCATGATTAAAGGTGGTACTGGGAGACAGTTTTCTGAAGAAAAAAAAAAAAATGAGATCAAGGGTACCTAGTGAAGTATTGGTCTTGGGATGAAAGGGGATCCCACTCTTCATTGGAGACTGAAGTAAAGAAATATTGGCAGGTGATGCCAGGTGGAAGATGAAAACCTCAGTTAAGAGGATGGAGGAAGGATATAGTGTGTGGAAATGAGAAAGGAAAATAGAGGTTTAGAATCATGAAGAGTGGGATAGTGAATTAGGGAGGAGTAACATGTATGAACCCAGTTGAAGTTAAATTACAAAGTTATCTATGATGGAAGTAATCCACCATTAAAGTTTGTCAGTATGAGAAAGCCAGCGAAGATGAGATGTGAGAGTGGAAGATTATATAACTAAACTCAGAGCTGCTTTAGCAGAGCCTCATTCCACTATGTGCATACCAATATGAGTTCCAAAGCACCTTTTAGGATTATGGGTTCTATCAGAAAATACACATGCATACAGATCTCTGTACACTTATCAGCAAAATGAGAACAAAAGCTCTTATTCAGCATTTTCATCACAATAGCTCCAGAAGGAAGGAGTGCAAATATTAGTTGCTTCAGTATTTCAAAGTCTTTTAATAAGAGATTTTTGGGGGGAGAAAACTGGCTATTGGAATATTCAGACTATTAGAGTCAGTGATCTAGTTGAGTCCTCCTTTCACCAGTAGAGATTGCATCAGTTTCCACATCTTAATAAATGTTTCTTCCTGAGTTGCTAAGACCAAAAAATTCATCCCTCAGTGGCAAACCATCTTATGAACTTTTACCACCAGACTGGTGCTCAAAGAGCAAGAACATAATTCATCACCAGAACTGTACTTAAGAATCTAACTTAGTAAGACTTTGCAGAATTTGTACACTTCTGACAGTCTGAGAATCTGGTCACCTTGCCATGAGGAGTCATAGTAAGAGGGCTTTAGTAGAAGTATGAAACAATTTTCCTCATTTGTAAAATGAAGAAACAAAGATTTCAGAGGAAAGTAACTTATAGCCTTATGAATAGTAAGGGCACCTGACTCCTAAGTCCATTGTTCTTTTCACCATACCAAAATGCCATTAATTTACATAGCACATTATAATTTACAAAGCATTCTTTTAGTGGAAAAATCCCTACAAACAGGTAGGACTCCATACAGAAGCACAAAGATGGTACGATGATTTTTTTCTCAATCCAGCAAACAATGCCTTCTGTGGGCAAAAACTAAGTGCTAGGGATATAAAAATGAAAATTACTCCATGGCTTTCTGTATCTTGTAATCAACTGGTATATGTATATTAGCAATAAAATAACTGCTGGGAGGCTACCTATCAAGACACATAAAAACTATATAAATACTATTCGTAGAAAAAAAAAAAAGATTGACCTAAATAATTGGGGGGGGGGAGTCAGCTAATTCATGAGTAGACATAAAAAATGACAATGATACATAAATCAATGCTCTCAATCAGGCTACCAAAGGATACTTTATAGAGCTGAGGTGGGGGGGGGGGGGGAGGAATTCAGGTGGAAAAATAAAAAGGGAAATTATGAAAAGTAGGAAGGAAGCTAGATGTACCAGATCTTAAACTATAGTATAGAGCAGTAATCCTCAAAATGATTTGATTTTGATAGATTGATCAGTGAAATAAATTCACAACAATGAGAAGCAAATGCAGTCCATAGAGTTTCATAAACCTAAGAATCCCATTACTGAGCCAAGCATTCACTTGAAAAAAACAACAATAAAGGGCAAAAAAGGTATGTGATTTAGACCAAAAAAAGGAAGCATATATTAGTGGAGCAAGGATCAATGAACAGGAAATGAACTGACAAAACAAGAATTAGAAAGAATGAGAGAACATTTTACACACCATTTCATCTAAAATTTAAAAGAAAGCAGATCACTGGATGGGGGGAGAGATCTTTTTCTAATAAAGTTCCCCCCCCCCCCCAGGGAATTTGGGTTAAGTGACTTGCCCAGGGTCACACTGCTAGGAAGTGTTAAGTGTCTGAGGTCACATTTGAACTCAGGTCCCTCCTTACTTCAGGGCTGGTGCTCTATCCATTTCGCCACCTTGACTGAAATGATTTAACTATACTAGAAAGCAATTTGAAACTATGCTTGAAAAGTCACTAAATTACATATCTTTTGACCCAGAAATATCAGTACTAGATCCAACACCCCAAAGAGATCAAAAAAGAAGAAAAAGACCTCTATCTTCAACAAATTGAGCAGCTCTTTTTGTAGTGGCAACTGGAAACTAAGGGGGTGCCCATCAATTAAGAAATGAATTGATAAATTGCAACATATGAATGTGATGGAATTGCACCATAAACAATTATAAAAGGAATAGTTTCAATGAAATATGGAAAGACATGTATGACCTGATGCAGAAGGAAATGAGCAGATGAAAATCGTTTACACAATAACTGTAAAATAAAACAACTTTAAAAGATTTAAGACTAGCCATTATTGCAAAGCTTGCTGCCAACCTCCTGATGGAGAGAGAATGGACTTAGGATATAGAATGAGACAATTAAAAAAATATATTCAATGTGAGAATTTATTTTTCTTGACTGCATAATCATCATAAGGATTTTTCTTTTTCCCAATTGAAGGAAGAAGTGGAAAGATATTTTTGTTAATAGGAAAAATTAAATCTTGTAGATTAAAATCTATTGGTTCAATGGAAAGAATGCTGGATCTGAAATCAGAAGATTTGGTTTCAAATCCTGGCTCTGCTATATTACATCTTTGACATTGGACAAATTATTCAACCTCTTTGGGTCTCAATTTCCAATCTTTAAAATAAAGTTAGACTTAATAATCTCCAAGGTCTCTTCCAGTTCTGGATCTATGTTCCTATGACCTGGATTCTAGTCTTCAGTTCTGTTGCTAGCTGTATGATCCTAAGGGAAGTGACTTGCCATCTTTGAGTCTCACTTTCCTTATCTTTGAAATATGAAAACAGTATTTGTTCTACTTACCATACAGAACTGTTGTGGGAAAGGTACTTTGAAAATATAAAAAGGCTCTTATTTTTCACAGTCTTTGAAGAAGGTAGTAGATGCACCATGTGCACATCTGAATCCTTAGTTTTGCCTCTGCACAACTGTAAATGCATGTATCCAAATATCTATGTTTCACACGGGCTTTCTGTAGCTGTGTGAGTGTTTTTCTTTATATGTTTAATCTTAGTAGAATCTACAAATCTACGGAGGTAGCCTCTGAATGTTCCCTCTCTTCACCCTCTAAATATTTTGTCAGCTTTGGCCGGGAGAATTATAGAGGAGGAAGGAGACCCCGAATATGAAAGGAGGAATTCCAGGCCCATCAGTCCCTTTCCCTTAGATACTCACTTTCCCCCAACACTCAATTCAACTTTACACACTTTGATGATTGTCTCGTTCCACACGGTAATTGTGGGCTAGGATGAGAGAGCTCTCCGTGGTGCTGAGGACTCCAGTCACTATTAGGCCTGAAATGCAAAACTTGAACACCCGCAGTTGAGAAAGCTTAGTTCTGATGCGGATCTCCAAGCTCCTGACCTAGTCTTCCTGCCGATCGGAACCCTGGGTGCTTGTGGCAGTGGCTCCGATTTCTAAGGAATTTACAGAACGATCTGTTGGAGAAGCTGTAGCTGTGGCCACCCTAGCCTTCTCATCTGCGGCCATAGAGAGATCTTTTCCTCAGAGACACGGAAAACCTCCCCACCTTCCTCCCCAGGTCTGTTTGGGTACCCGAGTCACGTGCCTGGAGAAAGGCTCCCTAGTGGGGAGACGAAAAGGGAAACAGATCAAGGTCTCCTCCCGCGGCTCCCCTCATCCCAGAGGAGCGTGGAAAGAGTTAAGGAGAGAGGGCTCCCTAACCCTCCCTCCCCCCCCCCCCCGTGGCCCTGACATCACGAGGCGGCCTTGCGATTGGCCTGGCGAACCCATGACGCGATCCATGGGGGGCTCAAGACTTGAAAAGACTAGATCTGAGGTGGGGAGAAGAGGAAGCTTGAGGCGAGGATAAGGAAGGGGGAGGGGTGGACGAGTCCGGGAAGGCGCACTAGCTTCCATCTACCCGCACGCGCTCGGAACGTTGGGCACCCTCCCCTCTGTAGCAATTCACACGCACGACACGCGCAGACACGCGCAACGGCTCGGGCCTTTGGGCGCGTGGCCCGACCCGCTCTCTGGATCAGTCTGCGTCTGGTCTGCCGGGCCCGCGTCCTCCCTCTGGTGTCCCGTCCAGTCCTGTCTGGTCCGGTTCTGCCCACCCCGCCCGCCCGGGGCCGAGGTGCCGCGGGGCCATGGCGGGAGCCGCTCGCCGGGGGACCCGACAGGTGAGGGGCCCGAGGGTCGGGAGGGCTTTGGGGAAGGGAAGGCAGGCACCCTAGGGGGAGCTGAGGAGGAAGAAGTGTCAGCATTCTCCAGGCCCCTTCCCTCTCTGCGAGGACCGCTGGGCTCCGGGGCAGCGCCCAGGAAGACCAGCCCAAGGTCAGTCTGCCGGCAGCCGGGATTCTCGCACCCCCACCTCTGGGAGCCACTCAAGCTCCTCGCCTGGCCCTAGTTCCCTGGGCGGCTGCCCACTTCCCCATCTCCCTACCGCTCCCCAACTCCCGGCGGAGCCGTCACCCCTAATCTAAACCCTTGTCCTCTGACTCCCCTCCCCCTGATAATGACACTGATCCCCTGGGCAGCCATCCATCCCTGGTCTCTCTCCTAGCATTTCGGCTCCCACTCATCCTTTCCACTCTGGGCAGCTTTTCCCCAGCTGAGTTGGTCCTTAATAAAGCTAAATGTGGGCAAGATGGGCTGACTGGCCTTGGCACAAGAATCGGGTTCGGGAAGAATCTGGCTAAACCCCGTTCTCCCTTCCACCCCTTGCTTGTAATCCAAGCACTAGCAGCCTTCGCTACCCTTTCCCAGCACAGTGGATGGAGGTTCTTAAGAAATGTTGAATGAATGAATGAATGAATGGAGTAGTCAGTGGGAGCAGGCTTCATGTGCTCAGTCTTCGGGAGCTTCTTTATCCTCCCAGCCTGCAGGATGGTCGGCAGCAGGCTTTGGTCCCCAGGGTTATCTCAGGAGTCCATCAGGTGTCCTGACAGACTGCTACTTTCTATACGCCCTGGATTTTGTATCCAAATGGCTTTTAGAGAGGCGGGGCTGTTGGCTGCTGCCCCCTTTTGTGTCTCCTTCAGGAACTAAGAGTTGGAAGAATCCCAGAGGCCATTTACTTCCAACTTGTGCAGAACAAGAATTCCCCTCTACATCCTAGCCAATAAATGTCATTTAACCTTTACTCGACCACTTCCAACGAGGGGGAGTCCAATATGTCCCCAGGAAGCACAGTCCCCTTTTGGATAGCTCATATTGTTTGGTTTTCAATATACAGAGCCTAAATTTTCTTGTTTGCAATTTATATTGTGCTCGGTTTGAGCCTCAAGAGCCAAACAGAACAAGTCTCTTCCCTCTATTCCAGGGACCATCCAAAAGTTTGGCTATGTCAGAGATTCTAGACTAGCAAACTGGGGGGGCAGGGACTCAGGGTGTTTCTTGTAGTAAATTACCCCCAGGATTCTAGGGGCTAATTAAATATGGTTGGTTCAGAAAAGGTAGGAGGAGTCAAGAGTGCCAGAGGTTGGTTTCTTTCAGATGCTAAAGCTCTACCGGGACTTGTCAGTGACGTGGTCTGGATTTACAGGAATGGCTAGTGCTAGGCAAATAGCCTCCTGTGAAGCAGGTTGTCAGCCAGACAGCTGGTAGGCACTATGTTGGAGTTTTACCTGTTCCCCTGACTTGTATGGTAATTGAAATTTGCTGTGCGGTTGAAAGCTCTCATCCAGAAGCCCATGGGCAAATCTGAAGACCCATATTCAGATCAACATATAAAAGCCCTTGACTCCAAGGACAATCCTGGTGTACAGCCTTTCTTTTTGTCAGACCTTCCAAATGTGACCAGAAATTGCATTTTAATTAATAATTTAGGATTTAATTTAGAGCTGAAAGGGTTTATTTCAATCCCATCATGGGGAAACTAAAGCCCTGAGAGAAGTGTACTACCTAGTCATACTAAGTACCTACCCATTACAAGTGAGACTAGGACTCTGCTGCCTCTCTGTAGTGCCCAGAGGCTCCTTCTTCTGCTCAGATTATGGTCTACGGAGAACTATTATTTTTAGGGGGCTAGGAAAAGATTTGGAAGGTCAAGAAGAAGAATCGAGGGCAGGTTAGTAAAAAGGGTTAATGAAAGGGTTTCTGTGACGCATATGAAATTGGAGAAAAGGAGAATCGTGGTTATATTGATCCTTCAGGAAGTCAAGGGAGTATAGACATGTTTATTTGTTTCAGTCAAAAATTCCTTTAGAGCATAAATCAGTAGGACTACGCTGGGCTCTTCTAGTGATTTCAGTCATATAAATCACATATGCTGGAAACTATAACCATCCATATGACCATATAACTCTCTTGCTAGACTTTGCCAGCTTATATTCCTGTTGGTGAGACAGGACCAACAGGAGCCATAATCAACGTTAAATGCTCAAATTATGTGGGATACTCCATAAAATGCAACCTGCGACTCAGGAGTAATCAATAGATGCATCATGAGGCAAGAACCCCTGAACCCTGCAGGGTTGTTTACCCTACTGTATTTTTTCTCATTACTTTATGTGGTTCATTGCTCCAAGTCGTGCTGTACTTTCTGATTTAGCCAGAAAGGTTCCTTGTGCAGAAAGAATGTCAACAAAGCAGATGACATTATGAGGCTCCTGACTATTTTTGAGTTTGCAGTCTCAAAATTCAGGATTAATGGATTCTCTGCCAGGGAAAGAAGTCAGAGTGACAGCCGAAGAGACTGACATCTACAGGACCCAGAAGGTTTTGACCTAACAACTATATCGTCCCTTAAACTTTTCATTGTGGAGGGAATGACCTCCTTAGGACTGCCTGTCAGAGAAGAGAGTATTAATATAGAGGACAAAAACTCAGGCTGCAAAAAGAACTCATCATACATATATCTATTCCCCATAACCTTGTCTCTGACTCACCCTTGGAAAGTCATCCAATCTGCAGAGTGCTAATGATCAGCATCTCTGCCCAAATTCATCCTCTCCTCCCCTCCTTCCATCCTCACCCATTGCCTTATTCTGAGCTGCACTGAGCTGTGAGGTGCTTTCTGATGAGTAATAGATTTAAGACCAAATACAATTGTTCTCCTGCTTTAACCTGAAAGCCTGAAACTGTATGATAAAGGAAAAGCCAGGGCTTTGATGCAACTTCATGCCAGCTGCTCAAGGAGTGAACCAGAATGTAATTAATGACCCCTCCTCATGTGAGAGAATATTGGGTGAAAGCAATCCACCTGCAGATAGTCTGTTACTGTATTTATCTGTATAAGTCAGCTGCCTCCTTTTACAGTAGAGAGAAGAGAGGACCAGGTGATCATCATTCTTGTAAAATTGCACATGTCAATTTACCCCATCAATTTACAGGACAAGAGTCAAAAAAATTTTAAGAAACTATGCACTCATTGAAGAAAAGAGAGAATGAAATGAGAGGGAAGATACTTTGTGAATAGGACCCAAAACATTTATATATTAAAAAAAAAAAAAAAAACATTTGCCAGGGGCTTAAAGGTTTTATCTTGTATCAGTTAGTATTGCCAGTACTTTTCCCAAGATAATCCTTTAAAAATGTCTATGATTGTTGGGTTTCATTTGTTTCCTACTGATAGTGATTCTTGATTTACAAGCATTTAGAAGTTAGTATGTTTTTATTTAGCATTATTGACATTTTATTTGAAATATACATTTCTTTAAATACTTTGTTTTTCCGCATAAATATTGTGCATTTTGTTTGAGTATTTACATTTAAAACATTTATTTTATTTAGTATCTTTTTCTTTTGTTTTGTATACTTAATATACCATTTGTTTCCAGCATGCATATTTTTGTATATAATAAATTTATTTTAATCTGAAAAAAAAAAAGAAAGAGACTGCACATATCAACAGACAGTCCCTCAGACTATAATGTACACACCTAGCCAGACAGCACTCCATCTCTACTTTCTTTCCCAGACCTTCTGGACTGAGACCCCACCATGAGAGCTGCCTGCCCTTCTTCACCCTGCCAAACTCTCACAAATTTTGCAGGAACTTCCTTTTGGACCCTTTGCTAAGTTGGCTCATGGTTTGGTCCCTAAATCTACAAATCAGGTCCCTGTGAGGGTATTTTCTCCAAGGTTCTATTCCTGGAGTTGAGTAGTTGTCACCAAGGAGACAGGGAAGCCACACAAGTTTCCCAATAAGGCATCTCTTAATATAATACATGCTTCCACTACTCAAGAATAATTTTTCTATAAAAAAATTAAACTTGTGAAATAGTTCAATGCAATAAGTATTTTCTAATCTACTATAAAGTGATTTGCAATTTAAAGCAAGTTAAAGAAATACAAATAACTAGCTACTGTTTAGTACCCTTTTAACTAATGTTTTTATTTCCAGTCATCAATTAACTATTTCTTATTTTGAATAGTGCTCAGACCTTCCAAAGCTGACCAGAAATTGGCCATAAAAATTTTCTTGGCTTTCCTGGAGATTTTCTAAAGTTCGGAGACCCTTAACCCTTGTTGTTGTTCAGTTGTTGGCCATACTGTCTATGAGATTTTCTTGACAAAAACACTGCAGTGTTCAGTCCACCATCTCCTCCTCCAAGTTATTAAGGTGGAAATTAAGTGACTTGCCTAGGACACACACAAGCATCTAAGGATAGGTTTGAATTCTGATCTTCCTGACCTCTATTCACTGAACCACCTGGCTGCCTCCTAGGCAGAGGGAGGTGAAGTATCTTGTAGCAAGTCACACATTTAAATGTTTGAAACTAGATCTGAACTCCAGGTCTCTAACCAACCCTAACCTGTTTTAAAAGCTGATAGAGTTTTACTACAATTTTTTACTTATGACACAGTGGAGTTTTGTTTTTGTTTTGTGAAGAAATAGAAAGTGTTTCCCCCACAGGATCTATTTGTGGGAAAACTTTTTGCATGAATCCATCTACTAGCCACAGCCAATAAGTCAGCATGAGCCAGAAACAGATTTGACTAGTTTGTTCACTCTGAGGTTAACACACTCTATCAGAAGTTGTAGAAATGTGTGTCATTCACAATTCAGTTCTTAATATTTACATGTGAAAAAAATAAAAAGATGGCTGCAGATAGGTGATTATTTTTTTAAGGTGTGCTCATGAAGAAGAAAGCACATCACTAACTATCGAAGCTAGAGAAAGGATGTATCTTTATTAGTAGAGCTAGTTGTACTAAATTAAAAGGAACTAACTACACACCCACCTTCAGGCAGGGTACAGGGAAGGAACATTTCTTGAATTGGTGAAGCCTTCTTTTTGTAGTAGTTCTTTGTAACCAATGAAGAGTAAAAAGGACAATGAAGGAAAGCAACTGCTGCAACTAGTTCTGCAGTTTGACAACAAAATAGAATCAATTATATCCTCTTACAGATCCATATCAGCACTGGGAGAGCTCTTCTGCCCTCAGGAACACAGGCAACAGATTAAATCCTGGGTGCAAGGAAGGAAGTAAAAGCCCTGATGCCCCTAGTCCCCCAGAAAGTTACTCAAACAAGGGGATGCTTCCTTTATCAAATGCATTGGCATTCCCACTCCCTCCACAGCCTGTGGGAGCCTTCCTTTCAAAGTGCAGCTAGCTCAGGTTCTAAGCTTCCCCCACTGCCAACTTTGCCCTTACCTTGAGCTTTAGGGAGCCACTCTCAAGGCTTGGCTCCCTTCTTTCTGTCAGATAATATGGGTAATAAGAGAGCAGATCCTGCTATGGAAACCAACTATTGAGGACTTCCTCTAGAGGAGACCAAAATTGTTAAGAGTGAAGGGGCAACAGTGTTTGTCCTGGGCTGCTGAGATAAAATCAGAATTTCATAACAAGGGCTTGTGAAAACCTATTTGTCATTTTAAAAGAATGCACAGAGAAGAATAGAAGAAAGATCAGAAAGAATCACAGATAGACAAGAGAATTTTAAAGTTTCATGTTGGATTTATTCTCAACTTAGAATAGCAAATTGTAAGAGACTCCTAGTTTCATGTACAATCTTTTTCTGTTCTAGCACGTATAAGGAAATGTGCTTTTACTTGATATTTGTTAAGATTAGAATAACAACAGCAACAAAAAGAATTTTAAAAGTGAGGGAAAAGACAAGTCTGTGTGCATGGTGCACTCAGCCCTGATAGGAAGGACTATGAAACATTCTCCCTGAATCTTTCTGGGGAAGGACCAATGAGACGGGAAGAAAAGCATCCTGTGGAGATGACAAAGTTTGGGGAAAGAGTATGTCTGTAGAACGAGAGATGTCAATTCAAGAACTCTGTGGCCAAAAGTCCCAGCCTGAAAAAGTTAGCACACACACAAGCGTGCACCCATGAGTGCACATACACACACACACACACACACACACACACACACACTCACACTCACACACCCCACTCCCTTGTGGGTTGCCCAGGGGAGCAGAGGGGATTTTGAGAGCTAAGGACAACTGGTTTGCAGCTGTAGCCCAGGCCCATCAGAAAGATTATCCTGAAAGTGCCCAGTTGGAGTCTAATATGTGGTTCTAATCCCTTCTGTAGGGGATGATTCTAGAACAGGTGCAGATTTCATCAGTGGGGATCCCAGATGGAGAGGCAGCAGCAGCTTCAGTCCCAACCACCCCTGTCCTGATGGGAGACAGATATGGGGCATCAAGTTGGGTTCATCTACTCTCTTACTTGAGAGGGGAAAGGTGGGGGCAGTGCCTGGACCAGGACAGCCCAAAGGGGGACAGCTGGCCAGGCTCCTGTTATACTATGGAAGATGGGGTTGAGGCTAACACTGGGTTCAGTATCCTGCTATGCATCTTTATCACATTTGAATCTTAATTACCCAATGGATAAAAGGCTAGACTTGGAGTCAGGAAGATTTTAATTCAAATCCTGCCTCAGACACTTGCTAACTATATGATGCTGGGCAAGTCACTTACTCTCAGCCATAATTTTCTCTTATGTAAAATGCAGATAACATTAGCATCTACCATAATACAGTTGTTGTGGAATCAACTGAGATACATGCCAAGTGCTTTACAAACCTTAAACTGTTAGAAATTTCAGTTACTATCAAGATATGTTAGTAAATGTTCAAGAATCAGTTCAAAAAATGGAGAGTTTTTTGGTGGTATTGACTTTTATTTAAGCAAAGAACATTTTATCATTAAAACAGCTAAACTATTAACATTTGCTAAACATCTAACATAGGTTAAATAAGTTCAATCTTTTAAAATATATTTCCATATTTCTTATGCTATACAAGAAAAATCATTCCAAAAAAGGAAAAAAAAAGCCAAAAAAAAAAAAAGGTGAAAACACTATACTTCAATCCCCACTTAGATTCCATAGCTCTCTTTCTGGATGTGGATGGCATTTTTCATCCTAAATCTATTGAAATGGTCTTAAATCATTGACTTGCTGAGAAGAGCCAAGTCTATTATAGTTGATCATCATATAATCTTGTTACTGTGTACAACATTCTCTTGATTCAGCTCACTCCACTCTGCGTCAGTTCATGTGAGTTTTTCCCAGGCTTTTCTGAAATCAGCCTGCTCCTCATTTCTTATAGAATAATAATATTCCATTATATTCATATACCAAAATGGAGATTTTTTAAAATACAGGACATACCTTTAAGTTTAATCTGCATTATTAACATTTTCTCAATCACTTAAGTTTGTACAAAGCACTAAATCAAGGCTGATTTGTAGCATTTGTTGATTTCTGAGGTCTTAAAAGCTACCACTGAAGATGTAACCATTAGGAGCCTGTAGGCGTGGGCTCCAGAACAGTCCTGGATTATTTATTACTGCTTTTCTTTTGGTGTAGCTAGCCCCAGTCTCTATGATCCATTTGTTCTCTCCATGTTTTTCAACCATGCAGACCCTGCTCTTCCCGGCTGCCCTCACTTCACAACAGAAGAGTTTCTGTTCTGGCCAGAAACTCTGAAGCTCTTCTCCCAGATGGATTCTTCTGGGGAGTCAAACTAGATTATCTTTTGCCTCAATTCTTACCCTAGGCTTTAATCATTGAATCTGTGTTCTCTCAAACAAACTGAGACCCTGGAAGGACCCGAGCTTAAAAAGGCAGCCCCTCTGCTCCCCTGGGCAATGGCTAACCCACAAGAGAGTGGGGGGGTATGTATGTGCACTCATGGGTGCACGCTTGTGTGTGTGCTAACTTTTTCAGGTTGAGATTTTGGCCACAGAGTTCTTGAATTGGCATCTCTCGTTCTACAGACATACTCTTTCCCCAAACTTTGTCATCTCCACAGGATGCTTTTCTTCCCGTCTCATTGGTCCTTCCCCAGAAAGATTCAGGGAGAATGTATCACAGCCCTTCCTTTCAGGGATGAGTGCATCATGCACACAGACTTGTCTTTCCTCACTTTTTAAATTCTTTTTGCTGATGTTGTTATTCTAATGTTGTTCATTCTAATCCAAGGCCATGGCCAGCTGTCCTGACCTGTGTCTTGCTGTTGAACTCCAAATGACTCTAGATGTGAGATCTGGATGGCTCTAGCTCACTTAACTCCAACTCATTTGCAAGACAAGACATCACCCTCTTGATGTCATTGACCTTTCCTTCTCGAGAAGCACCAGTGACAACTCCACAATCCTGCTGGTGCTCACTTGTTCCCCCTGAAACAGGGTCTTTCAGCTGCTCTGGCCACACTTTTCACAATGCTGGCTGGGTGCTCTGCTCTGCAAAATGAGCATTAGAGAACAGGAATGTTCCTTTCCTTGGACCTTTATCTGAGAAATCTTAGAAGAATGGGTTGAATGGAAGGGAATAAGTATTTATTAAGCATCTACTATGTGCCCGGCACTTCACAAATGTTAAATTATTTGAACCTTACAACCACCCTGGATGTAGGTGCTGTTATCATCCCTATTTTATAGTTGAAGAAACTGAGATTATCTAACTAGTCCAAGATCACACAGCTAGTGTCTGAGGCCAGATCTGAATGCAGATCTTCCTGACATCAGGTCCAGAGCTCCCCCCATTACATCACCATCAGCCTCAGGGCCATCGGCCTCTTGGTCCACAACTGGGGGAAACCATCAAGGCAGGAGTCATTCACACAGCTTGGACTTTGGGACACAGTCCCTTTTGTATATAATGGTATTTCTGGTTTGTCCATTTGGAGGCACAACATCCTTGACCCAAAATCTAGGCTCTGCTCAAAACCCTCCAGTGATAATGATATTAGCTCACATTATGGGGTGCTTGAAGGTCTGCAAGTATTTTATATATGTAATAAGTAAGTACACATATAACTATATATATACATATATGTGTATGGGTGTGTACAATCTCATTTAATCCTCACGAGTGTATGAGGTGGGTTTTACTGTCAGGTCCATTCTATAATTGAAGAAACAGGCTTTTAGAAATTATGTCTTGTGAATGGTCAAACAGCTAGTCAGTGTCTGAGGTGGGATTTGAATTTGGGTCTTTCTGCCTGGAAGTCCAGCTCTCTTCACACTACACTCTGTCCACAACTTCAGGAGTCCACCTGCTTCAGTTCTGGACAGCTCTTCTCTGTTAGGCTGACATCTATCTGCCTTTGCAATCAACCCGGCCTTGGACTCTACCTTCTGGGGCAGAACAGAAGGACTCTCCCCCCCCTCCCCAGAGTCTGGTACAGTCAGTCTGAATATAGCCACATCCTGCACTGCTGCTCTGCAGGAGTGAGGCCTTCGGGCTGCTTCCCATGCTAGCTGCTGCCCCCAGACACGCTCTCTTTCATCCATGTAGAGAAGGGAATGCAGTCCCCCAGAGATGGTCTATCCCGCCCCCTTTTGTTCTGGATAACACGGCTTTAATTTTTTCAGCTGCCATGTCAACTGTTGTTGATCTTTTGGTCCACTAAAACCCTCATATCCCCATTAAACTTCATTCTGTAATACTTAATTGGGCAGGAACAAGATGTACACACACACACACACACACACACACACACACAAATATAAATAAATAAAATACTCTATTAAATAAAATCATTTCTGGGAGGGGAAGTTATTACTAACTAGGGAAGTCAGGAAAGACTTCCTTTGGAAAATAACACTTGACCAGAATCTCAAGGTGGAGATTAGGCTTCCTGGAGGCAAAAGATAAGGAGAGAGAGCTTGGGCCGGGCCTCAGAGATAGTCTGTGCAGTGGAACTGGACTGTTGCAAATAACTCTTTTAGAAGGAACGCGGGATGTGATTTAACTGGGAGCAGCGTGTTGTGAGTCTGGAGTGATAGGTTGGAGTCAGTCTTCGAAAGGCGTTTCTATTTTAACCCGAAGCAATGGGGAGCCAGTGAGAGCTGTAGGACGCGCGGAACCTTTGCGTTAGGTCCATCAGTTTGGAAGTTGTGTGGAAGGGAGTCCAGTGAGGAAATCCGCAGGCGTGAGCCTGCACTGGAGGGCCGGAGCCGAGGCCGTGGGGAGGGTGAGGGAAGAAAGGAGCCGGAGGCGGAAGCATCTGCAGTTGTTAAGGGAGAACCAGGCGGAGAAAGGGGAGCTAAATACCCCTCTTCCCCCTTCCCCTACCCCCCCAGCTCCTTCCCTTCTCCCCGCTCCCCGCCCCGGGCTGGGAAAGCTGTGACGAACTTCAACCCTTCCTTTCTCCTCCTGTTTTCTCTCTACCAACAAATGGCAGGAATTTTACTGCTAGATTCCTATTTCTTTTGTCAGTTATAATCCCTCTTGTGTTTCTGTGAAAATGCTTTTCCGTCACTTTAAGAACAATCATTATCAAGAAGGACCGTGTGTCCACATAGGATAATCCACAGGAGAAAAGGGGGAAAACTGAGAGGCGATTCCTAGCAGGAAGAATACTCAAATCTGTTCACGTGGCAGGAATTAATCTGGGGGCTCCAGCTGGGATGATTTTATTAATGACTTTTTATCATTACGTAAGCCAGTTCTAAGCAAGCAGGGAAAGGGATCTACATGGACTATGAGCACTTGTTCTTTGGGCACCTCAGTTAGAATGAGCCCGTTGTGGTACCCAGTACGTTCCCTCCTGCCCCCGCTCTGGCCCTCTGACCAAAGAAGAGCGGGGTGTGGGCATAGGGAGAGTGACTGAAGGAAGCCCAGTGGGAGGCGAAAGACGTAGATTCCAAGATCCAGCTCCTTCCGCTTGGCTCCCGGGCAACCGTGGGCTGGCTACATATGGAGAGCTGGCACATGTGTGAACTGATTTGCGCTGGCGGCGAGGACGCGGGTGGGGGGGTCAGGAAAGGCTTCCTATAGAAGGTGACATGGGAGGGGAGCTTTGAAGGCCTCAAAGGTGAGGAGAGAGAGTGCAGGAGGGGTATAGTCCACAGGGAGACATAGAGGGAAGCCAGTGTATGTCATGTGTGAGGAAAAGCAAGACGCTTAAGGTGGACCGTAGAGCCCAGAAAGAGGACGAATGTATAATCAAAAAACGGGAAAGGCATCCTGGGAGCCAGGTTGTGAATGTTTCAAAGCCAAGCAGTGTTTTACATTTAAACCTGAAAGTTTTAGGGAGCCAGTGACATTACTTGAGTAAGGGAGTGACCCGGCCATACCTGTGCTTTAGGAAAATGACTTTTAACAATTGCTTGGAGGCTGGATGGGAGTAGGAAGTGAGTTGAGGTAGGGAAAACTATTAAGAAGCTATTGTCACAGTCCATGCTGAGTCCCTGAAAACTCAACCTAGACTGGTAGGTGTATAAATAAAGAGAAAGAAGAGGAATGGATGTCACAGAGGTTGTAAAGGTAGAAATGATAAAATTTGGCATTTGTAGGGCAAAGAATCTCATTGAGATCGTAAACCTTAATGACTGGAAGGTAATAATACCCTTATCAGAAAAACGGAAGAAAGATGTTGCATTCTGTATGAGACATAAAGTGCTTGAGATGCCCTTAGGACATCCACTTCAAAACCAGCAGGAAATTGAAGATGGGTTGCTATAGCTCTAGAGAGAGAGAGTCTTCTCTCTTCTACATTGAGATGATTATTAAACCCAAATCAAGTGAGATCAAGAGAAAAAAAAAGGGGGGGGGGGAATAGGACAAGAGGTATTTTATGAATGGTGAGCCTTTGCTACAAGATCAAAGAGTGGCCAGATGGAAACAAGACTAAGATAGAGCAGTGTCACAAATACCCTGAGAGAAGAGAGTGAAAGATCAGAGTTCTTATTTAGACACATTGAATTAGAGAAGCCAGATGTATATGCACAAGCAAGTGAAAATTTACAACAATTAATATAGGCTTGGAGCTAGCAATTCAGGAGAGGAATTTGGGAGAAAGTAGATTTGAGAATCATTTGCATAGAAGGGAGCGTTCAAAGAGAGTGTTCCAAGAGGTTCCAGAACAGAGTTCTAGGGTATACCCATATATGGGGGTGAAATATTGTTTATGACCCTGAAAGGAGACTGAGAAAGAGCAGCCAGGAGAGGGTCATACCATGAAAACCCAGAAAGGAGAAACCAATAAAATAGGAACTCCTTGAGGGCAGGAACTGCTTTGTTGCCTTTGTATATCCAGAACCCAGAATAGTAACTACCACATTAATAAGGCATTTTAATAAATGATCTGTTCAATTGAAATGCAGTTAGAATCCAGAAGGAGAGGGAGGTCAAGTGTCAAAGTTATAGAGGACTAAAGAAGGATAAAGATGGATAAAAATTTAGTAAGAAATCAGTGGTGATCTAGAATAGAGCAGCTTCAGTTGAGGGACAAAGAGAAAGCCAAATTGAAAGGGATTGAGAAATGAGTTGGAGGTGAGGAACTAGAAACAAGAGTACAGTTCTTCTTAGCTTCAATTCTTCAAAGCCATTGTTTCCTTCAAAATTCTTCAGAACTACTCTCTGACTCTTGATCCCCAAGCTACTTTAGTGACCTGCCCAAAAAACTCATCTTGTATATATTGTACTATATTTGTAAATATAAAGCTATTTATTACCTTGTCCATATATTCACTTAAGTGATTGTGTCTCCCTGACAGATGGTAAAGCTCTTTGAGGGATCGCCTCATTTTTGCTTTCATATTCCTAGAGCCTAGCACAGTGCTGACCCAGAAAAGCCATGTAATAAATTGTTGTTGATTATTTGAGTAAAGATTTGGAACAGATGCTGTGGGGATTAAGATAAAGTGTCAGTAAAGGAAGAGAAAAAGAATTAGAGGGCATCAATGAGGACACCATGGAGGTTATCTGACAAGTTTTGCTTTTTAGGAGAAGTGTTAGAAGGATTTCAGCGTTCTGCACTGAGGAAGTCGAACACCCCTCATGGCAGAGGTCAACTGAAGTACAGATGACCATAATGGCTGAAGTGGGTGGTAACTGGAAAGCAAGAGCCCAAAGGAGAAATAAGCATGGATGTTGATGTCTCCAAGTAAAAGAGCAAGGTGGAGGTGAAGAGAAGTGTGAGCCGGGCACTGAATGACTTGGGAGAGGATGGCCCTGCAGCTCGGCTACCTGAGTCTGGACAGAAGAGGGAGTCTCATAGAAGCAAAGGGACAGGGGAGCAAGGTGGCAGTGAGGATCCAGGAGCATGGTGGCTCTGCCTGACCCGTGTTGTCTAAGGCCATAGAGAAAGTACATCCAGCACTGAAAAGAATAGCCAGGGATGGATTCAGTGTCTCCTGGAAGAAGTTAGAGGTCTGGTATAAATGACAGATTGTTAACAAGAGAAGAGCCATCGACAGGATCAAAGGACAAGACTGGCCAAAGCAAGGCAGGGAAAAGGGAAGCCTAGGGATGATGTGGACAGGGATAAGGAAGTGAGAAGTGGCAGGTAGTCAGGAAAAGAGTTTGCATTTGGGCATTTTAGAGCTCCAGAGATTCTGCCCGGAGATGAGCTTCCTAACTATAGGACCTTAGAGTGGAAACACCCTTCCAGGCTATGGTCAGGCCTCTGTTTGGAGATTTGATTATCATACCCTGAGAGAAAGGCTGAAGGGGAATGGGAGGTAAGTATCCTGAGTCAGACTTGGGGGGCCACATAGTGTAACAAGAGGCTGGGGCTGGAGACTAAAGGTAAAAAGCCTGATGTGTCCTCCTGGTTTGGGTCTGTACCCAGATTTTCACCCCATTTAAGCTGGTATCTTTCCAAGTTGTAGGTGCAACATCCTTTGAATCTGTCCTCAAATGACTATCCCTCATACCTGAATCCCTCAACGCTGAATCGCTCTGCTCAGGATTTTCTCCACCTCCAATTTGTTACAATTTCTTCATTCTGAGACCTTCCCATGATCTAAACCTGCTCTGGTTTAGTCCAAGGTAGTGGTGGTTGTTTTTTTTTTTTTTTTTTTTTCCCTATGGCTTCTAGTCTAGTAACAAAACACAGTAAAGTCTCTTCATATAAACTGTATATATTCTTTGGGGGCTCCTCAACCACTCAAAACTTTAGCAAAGCAAGCTCAAAGGCCAGGGCCAAAGAAAAAGAGAGAAAGTTAAGTGGGAGACTTGAGATGGCAAAGGAAATAGATTGTCAATAGGAGGCTGGAGAATTGGTGAAAGATCTTCCTTCCCCGCTGTCAAGCTGGCTCTGATTAGCTTAATTGGACAGCTGCAGCTCCTTCTTGGCCCAAATCAGATGTAATTTAATGTTCTGACAAGACTGGTACAGAGGGAGGAGAGGAAGTGTTGAGCAGAGTAGAGGGAAGGGGCAGCTCGATGCAGGGAAGAAGGAAAATGGGCAGAAATCCAGGTTATGTAACCTCTTTATTTTTTTGACAGGATTACTAAACTAGGAGATGAAGGGAATACTCTAGATATAGTTTATCTGGATTTTTAGTAAGCTTTAGATAAAATATCTCAGTATTTTTGTGGAAAAGATAGAAGTAAGATGGGCACTAGACAATAATCCAATTTAATGTCTTCACAACAAGTTGGTTAGCCAACCTTGGACTCATTAATGGTTGAATGTTGTCGTGGCAGAAGCAGCAGTGGAGCACCCCAGGATCTGCCCTTGGCTTTGCTTAACATTTTAATCACTCACTTGGATATGGATAAAGGGATAAATGGCATGCTCATAAACTTTGCTGATGACAGAGCTTGACTAATGCACTGGATTATAGAGTCAGGATCCTAAATGAAAGCTGCCAAAAGGAAAATTAGTCTTGATGTAAAGTCTTACATTGAGATACCCCCCTCCCAAATCATCTTGGGCAGTAACTTGGTGAGATAGTTGTTCTCTAAAAGATGGGGAGGGGGTTCAGTGGACTGAAAGCAGTCAATGAGAAAGCAGGAGGCACAACAAGGGGGACAGTGGTCCCAGCAGCCTCTGCCCTGGTCAGACTGCAAGGGATGGTGTAGTCCATTGTGGGCACTGGGGAGTGTCCAGAGGAAAGCAGCAAGATAGGGAAGGCCTTGGGACAACTTCCCAATGACTGGAACTAGGCAAAAGTGAACTAGGCTGCCTCCAAGGTCCAGGGTTTGGCCTCTATAGAGTTCTTCAGTCAGAGGCTAGATGACTACTTACTGGCTACATTAGAGTCAAGGTTCCTTCCAGGTTGGACAGAATGGGTGCTACATCCCTTTAATTCCCAATTCTGTGATTGTTGGACATTCTTAACTATCTAAGTAAACCTAATTTCCAGATCGCTGCCTAAAAATCAGGCCATATTGCCAGTAAACGATCAGACCCCACTCCAGCCTGAGATTGAACATTTGTTGTAAATGATCCAGAGAGTGCTTATTAACTTCAAGGAATATTCATCAACTCTCTACAACATGCACTGTGCGAGGGACTAATGACAGAAGTAGAAGGCACACTTCTCTGGGGCTGTTGGTGAGGGCAAGTGGATCTCTGAGGCATCCGGTACTTGCAGTCAGAGGCCTGGCTTCAGATTCTGCCTCTGCTCCTTACTTACTGCCTGTAGGACTTTGACTTTGAGGCCGGGGGATCAGAATGGATGAACTTTAAGACCCCATCCAGTTCTGAATTGATGATCCTTTCAATGCATTTTATTTCTTCCTTTTCCTCTAATTTTGTTGGTATCTACATATGGACTTCACTTAAACCAAAGTGTTGAGAGACCAGATTTCTTCTTTACAATAAATAGATAGATAAACCCTGTCAATAGCATTGCCTTCACCTATCAATCTAATAACCCATTAATGGTCAAGCCACTTAAGGTGAAAACTGAAAATTTAGGAACATCTTGTACAATGTAGAAGAAATGTTAATTTGCCCTGACCCAAAATGAAATCTCCATGATCACCATTTCTGGTTAAATGTTTACTAACTACCTTTTTAGTAATATGTTCCATAATTTTATCAAATCAAAGCCAAGTTCATTGACCTGGAGTCCACAGACTGATTCAATTCCCTTTTTAAAAAATTGACCTGCATACATTCATTATGTAAAACTTGGCGGGCAGCTAAGAGAGAGAGCTGTCCTTGAAGACAGATTTCAAGTTCCTCCTCTTACACATACTAATTATGTGATCTCAGACCAGTGCTTACTCTCAGGGTTCTAGGCGATTCTTTAAGCTACAAAGAAAATCAGGGACCTACATTAGTGGAGACAGTTTCTCACCTGGAAGTTCTGTATAACAGTGAAATCCAGATCCAGCCCTCATCCTTATTCCTGTGTGCCAGATCCTGATTCTTGTGGGTAAGGGTGTTTGTCCTCCAATACCTTTCCCATTCTCCACTGTTTGTGGGCATCATGGCCATCGTCTTATCAGTCCTATCTGCCAATCCTTCTGGAACCAGGGCAGCTAAGTGGCACAGTGAGTGAGGTGGCAGGAAGTTCCTTCAAATACAGCCTCAGAAACTTGATAGCAGTATGACCATGGGCATGTCACTTAGTCTCTCTTCTGTCTCAGTTTCCTTCTCTGTAAAATGGAAATAATAATAATAGCACCTGTTTCTCAGGGTTATTATGAGATTCAAATGAGATAATAATTGTAAAGCATTTAGCACAGTGTCTGGCATACAATAGGTATTTTATGTAGGTATTACATAAAATGTTAATATTCTCTCTCTCCTCTCTTATCTCATGTGCTCCGTGTATGTGTGTCTGTCTGTCTCCCCGCTCCTTTCATTCTCCAGAATATAAATAAGGCCCAGGAATCAGAAGTGCACAATAAAAATGGGAGTGGGAGCTGGGACTAGCTTAGCTAGCTGCCACCTCCAGTCACCCAGTGAGTGAAGGAAGCTAGAAATCAGACATCTCAGCTCTAAATGTCTCTCTCAGGAACGTGCCTTCATTGCCTCTTTAACTCTCCCTTTCTCCAGAGCTTTCTTTTGAAAACATCACCCTAGCATGGGGCCCAGTCTCCTAGCAGGTGTGTAGACAGTGTCCACTTATGAACCTACTGTGCCTAGGAGTAAGCCTCCTGCCTGGAGGCTGACAAATTCTGTCCTGTACTATTCAGGAGTTCTCTGTCTTCACCACCCCAGTGGTCACTGACTTTGGGCACCTTTGGCAACTAGAGAAATCATCTGTTTTTCTAGAAGCTTTCTGACCTCTAGAAGAGGATAGAATTTCTGCTGGGATGGGATGAGAAACATCCCAAAGACAAAGAAGGAGCTACAGCAACACAAGCCCTGGTTAAAGGGGAAAGGAAGACCACAGAATAAGGGACTTCTCTAGAGTCCTAGAATCAATTCCCACTAGCCCCGATTTCCCAGGTCTTTTCTTAGACCCTTAAATCCCCAGCAAGACCCAGAATGGCCAACCCAACAAGCAACCTCCTCAGATTGTAAAGATTTCTCGTTTTATGTGGGGAGACACTCTGACACCTCTTTTAGTCAATGAACATTATAGTGAAGGTACCTTTATGTTCATCCTGCAGTCAAAGGGGAAATGGCCCTGGGCTAGAGATGAGCTTCTGAAAGGGGAAGGAAGGGAGGGAACAAGCTTGTATTAAGCACCTGCTGTGGGCCCAGAGTTGTGCAAAGCACTTTACAAATGTTATTTCATTTGATTCTCACAACAACCCTGAGAAGAAGATTTATTATTGGGCCCATTTTACAGGGGAGAAAACTGAAACTAAATGACTTAAGTGTTCATGGTCATCCTGCTAGGAAGGATCTGAGGCTAGATTGGATTTCAAATGCAAATTCCTGACCCCAAACTCATGCTTTTTCCTCCAGTACTCCAGAGAGGGCAGAGGAGGCCTGGCTTCCCCCCACCATCCTCTCCCCTCCAACAGACCCACTATGTCACTGTTTTAATTGGAAGTAGCTCAGATTTACTCCTCCCTCCTTAACTCCCTGCCCTCTGTGGTCTAAGGAGTAGGGAGAAAAGGCCCTCACATCAAGTCCTGATGGGGGGCCACAAGTCCAGATTGAGCATCTCCTCTGGTGCCCTCAGTCTTATGACCAAACTCTTAGCATATTTAACTACATGGGACACGGTTTGGGAAGTCTCAGAGCTGAGGAAACTTCTGTCCTGACCAGCTGATAGTCCCTAATGCAGGGGGCCTGTTACACCTTCCCCTTCAGTGGTGGCCCTGACCAGCCTGGGAACCCAGTTTACATTTATTTACTGCTTTTTCTGTCTAGGCCCTATACTAAACACTTTACAATCATTATTTCATTGGATCCTCACAACTATGGGAGTTATTTTCTATATTTTATGCTTGAGAAAACTGAGGCAGACGAGTAATCCAGGGTCACACTACTGTGAGGACTTAATGGGCATCAACCCAGGCTGGGTTGGGAGATGCTGACCCTGAACAAGGCAGTTCCTGACTTTATCCCTAAAGTAGGGCAACAGGATGAGGTGGTCTGTCAGCATTTACTCACCAAACACTGGTTGAGTATTTGCTGTGAACAGAACGCCAAGGCAAGACTCTGCCCTCTTGCTGCTGGGGGGGGGGGGTGGACAGAGGGAGGGAAATATGGACAAGTATACTATTCACCATTGTGTCCTAAGTGCGTTTATAGAGCTGCAAAAGGAAAAGGATGTGAGGTCCAAGGGAGTGGGTCATAATGGAGTAGGAGCTTTAGGGTTCTCTCATGAAAGAGGCAGAGCCAGCCTTTGAAGACTGGGGTCACCAGCCATGGGAAGAGCAGCTGCAAGCAGTCTAGCTAGATGAGATTATCTGCATGTTGGCAACGTGTCCAAGAGAGTGGTATAGGAGGGTTAGGAGATCCAGTGACTGCAGGCATGTGCCACCCCTCTCAGATCCCCCTAGGGAAGGGGTGGTATATGTGAGTGAGGGTGCTGGCCTCACAGCCTTTCTGTTCTCTCTGACAGCTCCTCTAAGATGGCCTTGGGGGAGTCCATGCTGGCCAGCCTCCTCCCCATCCTGAGCCTCCTGCTGCTCAGGGGCCAGGGCTGCCCCACCGGCTGTCGCTGCTACAGCATGACTGTGGAATGCGGTTCACTGAGCCTACAGCACGTTCCGCCTGGGATTCCACCCATCACTCAGGTACAGGAGTGGACCTCGAGGCTTTCCTCACCAGGGAAGGCTGGACCCGGTCCATAGATCTCTGGGGAATAAGTAGAGCCCAGCCTAGGAATATGAAGGCAGTAACCGTATATGACAATAATTTCCTTTCTCATGGGACTTGTAATGTTTACAAAGTACTTTCTTCACAATAGTCCTTTGAGTTATAGAATGCAAAAATTATCCTCTTTTTACTGAGGAGGCCTGGAACCTCTGGAGGAGGTGACTGATTCTGTCTTCCCTCACTGGGCGTCCCTCGCTTCTCCTATTCCCAGCCTGAGCAGGGATCCCAAGCTTGACTCTGATGTGTGTGTGTCCTTCCCAGACAGTGTTCCTGCAGGATAACAGCATTACTCAGATCCACCAGGCAGACCTGGCCCCACTCTCAGGCCTGCAGTACCTCTACATGCAGAACAACAGCCTGTGGGCCTTAGAGCCGGGCGCCTTCCTTGGCCAGCAGCAACTTCTGGAGTTAGCCCTCAACCGGAACCGCATTCACCTGCTCAACAGCAGCATCTTCAAGGGCCTGGACCACCTTCGGGTGCTCTACCTGGCAGGGAATCAGATCACACGGCTCCTTGACTTCACCTTTTGCTATTTGCCGGTGAGCATCACATGGTTCCCCAGCCAGGCCCAGCTCTGAAAAGCATCCCTCCTCCTCAACTCCATTAGGGAGAGGCCTAAGGCCTGCCCATCCCTGCCTGGCTGGAGGGCAGCAATGAGGCAGGACAGCCTTAGCAGGCACTCAACCAACTTGGAAGTAGGTGGCCATGAGGGTAAGTGTTCTGGGAATCTAATGAGTCACTGCTCCAACCAGAGCCAGAGGAATTCAACTCAATTTATTTGTTTACATCTATTAATCACCTGCTAATTCCCAGAGGAGATCCAAAGTCCAAAAAAGCCACCATGTCCATAAGGAAAGAAACCTGAGATAAACATAATTTAAATTAGGACATGAAAAGTGAGCCAGAGGCAGAAAACAAAGTACAGGGTCAGGCCCAAGGGCAGAATTGACTGGGGACATGAGGAAAGCATACAGAGAAGGGTCACACTGGGCATGGTACTGGTGGCCAATGGGTATATAAAACACAAAAACTCCTATGCTTTTAGAAGGGATACAACATATAAATGGACAAATGTTTGTCTGTTTGCTAGTGCTGGGATGGCTTCTGTGTAGTTTCATTTGATTCTCATGATAACCCTGGGAAAGCAATAAAAATACTAATCCTATTCAGATAATCCAGATAAGGAAATGGAGGCTGAGGTAAAGTGCCTTTTCTTAAGGGGAAAACACTAAGAAGCAGCTTAAATTTTACTTGATTGGCAAAAGGAGCCCCAGAAAACCAGAATGTGCCGAGAGAAGAGCACTGGTGTTCATGGTGGCAACTCTGAGGCCATCCAGGGTAACCTCCTCCCTTTAAAGATTAGGCACCTGAAATCTAGACTGGTTAAGTAACTTCCTTACAGTCACATTGACCACTAAAGCAATGCCAGGGTTAAAAGCACAATCCTCTGACTCCAAATCACGCTGTCCAAGTCCTCAGAAGGTTTGTAGCCTGTTGACCATGCCACACTTAGTCCTGAGCAGTGAAAAGGCCCCAGCACCACTGCCTATCAGGAGTCCCCAAGAATTTTCTAGAAGGGGAGGAAGAACTGTAGAGCTGCTGAAGACTATCCCAGCTGCTTTCCTTGTTGAGCTTCCTTCCTTCCATGGTCTTTCCCCTCCATTTCAGAGGCTGCAGGAGCTGCATCTGCAGGAAAACAGTATTGAACTGCTGGAAGACCAGGCCCTGGCTGGCCTCTCCTCCCTGGCTCTGCTTGACCTTAGCAAGAACCAGCTGAGTACCATCAGTCGAGATGCCCTGGTCCCCCTGGCCAGTCTGCAAGTCCTACGCCTCACAGGTACTGTATAAGGGCAGGGGGCCGTGCTGCAGGGGAGTGGGCAGGGCCCAGCCATTCTCCCTGTCCCACACTCCTGCACACCCACCATTCCTAGCACAAAGTTCACAAACCACAAAATGGGCACACATACAGACATGAAGGAGCCAAGACTGAACTCACTAACGATAATAACGTCCTCTTGTGTGACACTTTGAATATGAAGGGGAAAATGAGGACAGTCCCTTCCAACAACTTTGGGAAAGGAAGCCCCACAGGTTAGAGAATATGAGATTTAGAGCTAAAAGGAGCCCTGGCTAGGAGCTTAGTCCAGGCCCCTCTTTTTACAGAGGGAGAAGCTAAGACATATCTCCATTTTTAGCGCCCACAAAAAACACCAACTATGTGACTTGCCAAAACAAAGTTAAACAGGTAGCCAAGCCTAGCTCCTCAGACCAGCTACATTGTACCCCACACTGTTTTCTGTTGGGCATGGCAGAGCTGGGCCCCCAAATGGACAGGGAGACACTTAATTGGATTTGAGTCGCAGCTATGACCCCAAGGGATCCCTGAAGTCTAAAAGGATAATAAGGGTGTTGGGGATGCGGTCTACCCCTCAAAGAACAAAGTCAGGAAGACTCTCCATCCTTTTACAAACTGGATTCTCCCATGCTAAGATGAGACAATGGGAAAGTCCAAGTGGAGCAGCCCAGCCCTGCCACCCCAAGGCCCCATATTGTGTGAGAATGTGCCCAGTTCTCAGACAGGGTCACTGTCTGGCCTTTCTGGCGCAGCCCGAGGCACCATGCCAGGCTGCTGGGCACTGGGGGTCCTGGTTCAGTGGGACAGAGTAGGGGAACAGTCTCAGAGAAGGTTGTGAGCGGGGGGGATGCTGGGATAAGAGTGAAGATGGTCAGGGCACCAGCTCTTGCCTGGCTTGGTTTTTATCAATGGTGAGATGTTTTCGCTGGTCTTAGAGGAGAGTGGGTGGGTCAGGAAAGACCGGAGTGGGGGGGAAGGGAGGGAGGGCAGCAGGACTCCATGTATGAATGGGGATTTGGGGGGGTGGGGGAGTCAACTCCTCTGACCTTTCCCCTCAGAGAACCCCTGGCGCTGTGACTGCGCTCTGCACTGGCTTGGGGCCTGGATCAAGGAAGGAGGGCAGAGGCTCCTGAGCTCTCTGGACAAGAAGATTGTGTGTTCCGAGCCCCCACGTCTGGCCCATCAGAGCCTCCTGGACATCTCGGGCAACAGCCTCATCTGCATCCCCCCTACAGTGCACGTGGAGCCAGTGGAGGCTACTGCCCGGCTCGGGGATGACCTGCGGGTCTCCTGCCAGGCCTCCGGCTACCCCCAGCCTCTGGTCACTTGGAGGAAGGTGGCCCAGTCCCGGCTGGGGCTGCCTAGAGCCAGCGTGCGCTCGGTGGGCGGGCCCCTGGGGGGGAGCGAGGGAAGCTTAGGGGAGCACCTGGCCTCAGACACGGGCAGTGGGATGCTCTCCCTCACCAACATCACCATGGCCCACGCTGGAAAATATGAGTGCGAAGCCAGCAACCCGGGGGGCAGCACTCGGGTGCCCTTCCAACTGCTGGTGAACCTGTCCCAGCAGCAACCGCCGCGGCCCCCGCCCCCCGCCTCGGGAGCCGTCAGCCGGGAGCCCCTCTACGAGGCGGGCAGCATGGACTTCCGCGCGTTGGGCGCCGCCACGCAGACGGCCATAGCCGCCGGCATCTCCCTGCTGGCCCTCACGGCCCTGCTGCTGACCGTCATGATCTGCAGGAAGCACCGAAAGAGGAAAAAAGCCAAACAGGAGGAGAGCGTCCTCTACGTCAATGATTACTCGGACGGGCCCACCACCTTTGCCCAGCTGGAAGAGTACCGGGACGAGCGGGGCCACGAGATGTTCGTCATCAACCGAAACAAGCCTCTCTTCCCGACCTATGAGGAGAGCGGGGAAGGACCGCCCACCGGGCGCCCAGGCCTGGTCCCCAGCTCCGAGCCCCTCCAAGACCAGGGTCTCTTGTTCCAGTCACAGATTGCCTATGAAATCCACTGCTGAGGACCTGGGCCGGACCGGGGGGGAGGGGGAGGGGAACGTGCAAAGACCAGATGGGGAGAGCATGCCCAAGAAGGGATGGGGCGTGCAGAAAAGGGGGCACGCAGAGGCCTGACGGGAAGTCCGAGTGGGCACAAACAAGAAGGGGCCTTTAGAGATCGTGGGAACCCTGGGCTGGGCAGGCACGTGAGAAGGGCTGTTGCCCCTGGACCCGCTAGGTGCCGGGTGACTGGGTGTAGTTGGGGAGCGGAGCCGCGGAGTGGCAGCAACAGCTGACTGCGGTTTATGATAAACTTCCTATCTACCCCTTCCCCCCCCCCCCCCAGCTTCAGTCATGCACAATAGGGAAGTACTAGAGGTTTCCAGCAGGGTTCTAGGCAAGGGTAGGTGCGGTCCCTCCGAGGGGAAGCAGCCCCCAAATTCCACAGAAGGAGCTCTAAAGTCTCCGCCATCTCTAAAGGAGTGAGGGGATGGGGAGAAGGGAAAAAGTTACCTAGCACCTACTTTGCTAAGGACTTTACAAATATTTTATCCTCAGAATCCTGTGAGGCAGGATTATTCCCATTTTATAGATAAAGGAACTAAAGCAGAAGAGAAATGATCAGCCTAAGATCATGTGAGTCCAGATGTGAAGCTGAATTAGAACTCAGGTCTTCCTGACTGCAAGTCCCGTGCTCTATTCACAGCGCCCCCTAGTGGCCTCGGCTATGAGCCGGAGTTAACGAAGGGCGCGCCGAGGACGCCCAAATGGGTGGGAATCGCATCACCTCTTGGCCGAGTTCTTTCCCCCCCCCCCCCAACCCCGCCAGGGAGATTTTCACACTACCCTTCTCAGTCTTAGAGACTCCCTAGTCTCCGGCTTTACGTCACTTCCGTCAGAAGAGGGCGGGAAGGTGGCACTCTAGGCTGCGAACTCGTCTGCTCCGAAGTGAGAGCCGACAGAGTGCGCGCGCCGACTGGTGACTCCTGAAGAGAGCCAACCTGGCTCCTTCCTCCCTCTTCTGGCGGTTTCTGAGACGCGCTAGGCTGGCGCCGCGACAGAAAAAAGGCATCGCCCGTGCCCGGAACTACCAGGTAAGGGGTAGCTGGGATGGAGGGCCGGCCGGCCGGAGGGAGGGGCCGGCCGCGGTGTTCCCATGGTGAGGCGGGCCTTAGGCTGAGGGGTGGGATCCACTCCCTCAGAGGTAGGCTGTGCTGGAGGTGGAGCGACGGGCCCAGGCCTCGGGAGGGGGAGGGGCGGGGTCGGGGCGGGGTCAAGGGGAAGAGACCAGGGGGCGGGGCTCAGGGGCGGATCTTGGGGCTGGGCCTCAGCCGGCCGCGGGCCGTTGGGCTAGGCTCCCGGCGCTCCCTCACTCCCACCATGCCCCATCTCAGGACCCCGCCGAGCCGCGGGAAGCTTCGGCTGGAGCGATGCCCCGGAAACGGCGGCGGCGAGGCGGCGTTCGGGGAGTCCCTGGCCGGGAGGAAGGCCGGGCCAGCAGGCGTAGCGTCTTCCCGTTCGGCCTTCTGCCGGTGGACTGCCAGCTGCACATCTTCTCCTTCCTGACGGAGGCGGAGAAGTGCACGGCGGCCGAGGTGTGCCGCGCTTGGAGCCAGCTGATGCGCACACCCCGCCTGTGGCGCACTGCCGACTTCATGCGGCTGGGCGCCTTCCAATCCGGCCTCGAGGTGGTGCTGGTGTCGGCACGAGAGTTTGAGCGCTGGAAGGACTGGGTGCACCAGTATGCCTACCACCTCATGGCCCGCGGAGCCAGCCTGCTGCGACTCCGGGCCAGCTTTGATCTGGCTGACCAGGGGGCCCGCTGGGCCGACTTCCTCTCTGGCTTCCTGGAGGGTGTCCACTGTGGAGATCTGCGGGACCTGGAGCTCAACTGGACCCTGACGCACCTGGAGCCCCCCGACTTCTACCCACCGGGCACGTGCAGCATGACCCAGGTGAGCCTCACCAAGCTGGATCAGATCCACAACTTCCAGATGCTGCTGGAGAGGCTGCTGGTCCGGGCACCTCGCCTTAGCAGGGCCAAGCTCCCTTTCGACTGGTCCGCCCGATCAGTGGCGCTGCTGACGCGCTTCCAGCAGCTCCACACCTTGGAGCTCAAATACTTCTGGAGCTTTAAGGGGGTGTGCCCAGACACCATGCAGGAACTGACCAAGGCCCTGCCCAACCTCAAGACCCTGGTCCTGCACGTACTTGTGCCAGTCAAGGACCTGGGTGTATCCTATGCACTCGAGTCCCGATCCCTGGAAACTCTAGATGTGTCTCAGAGCCGGGGCCTAGTCTTCCGCCACCTTGACCTGCCAGCACTTAAAGCCCTTCGTGTGAAGAAGACAGTCCGGGGCATTATCCTCAACTGCCGCACTCGCCTGGCCCTGCAGAGCCGCTGGGCTTGCCTCTACACACTTCTGTGCCGGGGGACTCCCAATCTGAGAGTCCTCAATAACCAGATCCTGCTGCCTCACTGGCGGGAGCAGGCCTATAAGGAACTACATGCCTTATTACTCCAGGCCTGCTATTGTACCCGCCACTCAGATACCTGGCTCCTATGAGGGAGTCTGGGAGGTCCCCCCTTCCCCTATGTTCTTAGCTCTCAGGGTATATGGGCCCACCAAACAGTAGGGAAATCAGTTGTTACCCCCATCCCTCAAAAAAAGCGCCAAGTTGGAGTGGGAAGTGGGGTCGGGGAGGAAATGCCGAACAGGGGAGGTTGGTTGGGTTCTTGGGGACTGTTTGTAATGGAGGACACCTTTACATTGGTATTGCCTTTATTCTTCATGTTGTGGTCTGTGATCGTCTGTGACAGGTGGTGGGGTGGACTGAAGGGGTCGTGGACCAAAAAGTTCAGGTTTTGTACAATGAATGACTCGTGGGTCCTAGAATTACAAATAAATACCCCATCCCCACCCCCAGGAAAAGGGTGGCCTTCCTCCCCTCTAAAGTTGAATTTCAGGGCCTAGAAAAACCACAATGTCATGTCCATCATGGACAGGGGCATAGAAAAATCTATAACCCTCAACACACAATCCCATCTAGGAGCACATACGGAGTAGGTAGCCCATTCTGGTTCTGCCAAAACTCAGAGCAAGAGGCACTCACTTGCCACCTTGGGATGGTCTTTTGCATCAGTAGCAAAGTAGACATATACTGCCTCTCTTTCCCTGCACTCCTCTCCCATTCCCTATATATATATATATATATATACACACACACACACACACACACACACATACAGATACAAACATTCTTCTACAGGCTGAAGTAGTCAAAACTGTTGTGGCCATAGATGTCCATGGTCCACATCACATCACGGCGCTGTATGGACTCTATCAACTGCTGCAGCTCAGCCTGCACATTGGCAAGTTTCTCTTCATCCACAGTACCCTCTAGGAGACTGGCTGAAGATGGTGGCCAGGGCAGGTCCTTATAGCAATCCACAGGGACTGGGTGTACCACCAGCTGAAGCTCAGGCAAGGCCTGTAAGTGTTGGATCAAGGTTTTCAGTCCAGCACTAGCAATAGGGTTACCATAGAGACCAATGTAGCGGAGGTGGGTACAGGAGCATAGGGTGGGCAAGATAGTAACAAGATGGACATCCATGAGCTGGCACTCTGTAACATCCAGACATATCAGGGAAGCTGAGGCTTCCCTTAGAAGTTTCTGAAAGGGGCCCAGGAGGTCACCAGACAGTTTGTTGCCACTGAGATCCAGCTTCTTGAGATGGGTGGCATGGGGGCTCTGGGCCAAGTAACTCAAGTCCCCAGAAAGAAGGGCACAAAAGGGAAGTTCCAGGCTTTCCAGAGGGCCCTGTAGGCCGCTGCAGAGAAATATATATAGGCACTGGTCATTTTAATAGTTCAACAAACCAAGATAGATATACAGGCCCTCGTGGCTGCACCAAGCTAAAATTCTTTTACACTCTGACTCCAGCCATTAGAGTTTCTAAGACCCTCTACTTTGTCAGCTCACTGGTCCTAGAAAAATACAGCTTTAGGGGGAAAAGGCATGTATATGCCATTCTAGCATTCCTCATAAGGATTTTAACCCCTCCTGTTGTGCTGACACCTCCCCCCCCTTCCCAAGCCTAGGCCACTTTGTCCTTACCCAATTCTCCCTCCCAAGCTGTATACCCTGGGGATTTTATTTCCCTTTTCCTACAGTGTTAATCATTTTCCTCTTCCCCAAACACTAAAACTTCTACTTGGGGTTGTTTTTACCCTAACAAGTGCCCCAAGTACTTACCGAAAATGCAGAGTAAACAATACAGTAAATGTCAAATTGCAGCTCTACTCATTGGGCCTCTTATGTGCCTCTCCCATAGATGATAAAAAAAAATCTATTGTTTGGGGAAACCTAGGCCCACTCACCTAAGGAGCTGATGAAGGCGGCCTGAGAGTCGAGAGGAGCCCATGTTGAGTTCCTTGAGGCATTTCAGCTGTCCAATCGCGGAAACAAAGTGTTGGAAGCTGCCCTCAGCTTCAGTGGTGAGCCGCCGCACATCCACATTACTGTATTGTAGCTTCAGGCTCAACAAGTGGGTGAACTTGGCCATGTGGGGCACGACCATACACAGGCCTGAAAGTCCCAAGTTGTTGAAGCGTAGGTCTATCTGGCGCAGGCACACTGGATCCAGCAGCTCCAAGAGAGCTACAGTGCTAGGACCTGACAGTTCCTCAGCCCAAAGGTCCCTGCAGCGAAGGCGAAGGGGACCACAAGTGCTGGTCAGGAGAGCCTCCTTCAGGACACTGTAAGAAGTTCGGTTCACTAGCAGGTCAGTGTGCACTTCCACAGGACTAGCAACAGGGACTTGAGGCTCCAGTTTGCGGCGTTTGGCTAAGCGTTGAGCTGCCCTAGCTTGAGTCTGGGCACTGAGACAAGTCCTTGCCACCGCCACTGAGCGAGCCCACATGCTCATGGTCGTAGGGTCCTGCCCACAGCTGGCATCCAGGAAACCAGTCATGTCCAACACTCGAAGATGAGGCTTCCTGCAAGGAGAAAAAGGCTGTGACCATGACCTGGACAGCTCACTCTGGACAGAAAATTGGGGCTGGCAGATGTCCTGGGGGAAGATCAGGGCTTTGGGGTTCCAGGCCTAACTAGCCTTTTTCCTCAAATATCTCTCTAGCTCAAGGTCCTGTTCTCAGTACTTAAAACTTTCCCACTACTGTCTAGATGTGTAGATCCCTGGGTCAGTCACATCTTGCCTGCCTTTTTCATTGCATTCAGGATTCTAGATCTAACCCCTTCCTTTCCTTAAAGCTTTTTCCATCCTCCATTTGATAGCCAGATCCCTAAAAAGGGAGAAGAAGGTATGTAAAAACCTTTAGAAATAAAGACAAACTAACCAAATAAGGGATGTGGCTACACCTCAGTCATCCTCAAGGCAGCATAAATACCAATAAACTTGTCAGTGATGTCCAGTTCCACAATTCCTCAGGTTTAATTAGTTGCCAGGTCCTAACCATGTCTATCTCCACAAAATCTTGATCCCTTCCTCCACAACCATTACCACGACCCAAGCTTCCATGGATTCTTTCAACCTAACTGGACCTTGCTTCCAGGCTGTCATCTAAAAATTAATCCTTCACGTTATTATGTAAGTTATGGTTGGACTGATATGTCTTTGGTGAAGTGAGTTGATTCATAGATTTTTTAAGGCCACAACACCAAAGGATTTAGAGATAGGTGATACAAAGAATAAAACACAGAACTTGGAATTAGGAAGACCTGAATTTTGAAAAGCTTCCTGACACTTAGCTGGGTGACCCTGTTTGAATCAACTTCTATCTGCCAGAGTTTTCTTATCTGTAAAAATGGGGATAAGCATCTACTTTACAGAGTAATTGGGAGGATTCAAGGAGTTAACATGTAAAGTGCTTTTCAAACCTCAAAGCTCCATATAAATGCCAACTATTATATAGGTGGAAAAAAAGATCTCCCTAATTTCCTCTCCAATTAGAAGACCTCCACAAGTAAACAGATCGGGACTTCTTAAAACTTAAATCCACTCACAACCCCAATAGTTTTTATGTGACCTGAGGAAGAAAGATATATAAAACATATATAAAGCATTTCCTGATAAATCTTAATTTCACAACTCCCACATTCAGTTATGAGACCTCCATATGAGGTCACCAACCAAATTTTAAGAAGCTAGGCAATGATACCCTTAAGGAAGACCTAGGGTTCTGCCCTGGTTCAGTCCCTAATTTGGCAGTCCCAAGTCAGGCTCCCTTTCCCTTTCTTTCCTCCTTTCATCCCCATGAAAAAGGAATGTTGGTCAGACCCCTACATGCTGCTAGATTCCCTCCTGAAAAGCACAGATAGAAGTATGAGACATACCTCAGGAATGACAAGCCTTTTAGATAATTTGCGCAGATACCTCAGTTACCCCACGTAAGAGAGCTTATTAGAGGCATGAAGCTTCCAAACCAAAGGCCAAAGTGACCACCCCCTTCTGCAGCCACAGGCAAAACCACCCCTGACCCTTCAGAGTCTGAACCGGAAGGCTCCAGGGGCTAGCACATGACATCAGTTCCACGCAATTCCTGTTTTGCCCCTCTAGTAGGTTCTTTCAAGGATCATTTATCAAATATATTCCGTGAGGGAGCAGCTACGTAGCATAATGATTCGGAAGAACCCGAGTTCAAAAGTGTGACCCTAGGCAAGACACAACCCCAATTGCCTCACCAAAAAATAAATTACACGTGGGTGTGTATCTGCTCCGTGGACAGAGGCCACTGCCCTGGTTTTTCCGGACCCTAAAAGCAGGCTTTCTGGTGTGAGTATGTGACATCCCTCTCTACTACAGAGAAATTTACAGGGCTCTTCGCACAGCGCCTTGCAGTGGAAGAATAGTTCCCTTCCCCATGCCAGGGAGTAGTCCCAGCTTGGCTTACCTGCGCGGCGCCGCGAGCAGCGCCAAGATCACGGCTTGTACACTCTCCTTGTGGGGCTTCTCGGGCCAGCCCATCTGCTTGGGCTGGGGGAGCAGCTGCCGGAAGCTCAGGCACGGAAAGGGCCACGTCTGCACTAGCGCTTGCAGCACCAGCGTTTGGCCGTTTATGAAAGCGGCCCGGAATAAGACCGGGTACAGTTCCCGAGGCAGGGAAGCCAGAGCCCGGCAAGCCAACGTCTGGTACCGGGTCACCTGCACAGCACACAAGGCCAAAAGCGACTTCATTTCTGCGGAACCAGCCTGGCACCTCTGCGCAGGCGCGGCTCTGCGGAAGGGATTCTATCTACGCAGGCGCGCCTCCCACACCGCGCCCAACCCCTCCCCCTTCCTATCAGCGCAGGCGTGAATGAAAAGGGGCTATGCGCAGGCTTAGGTCCGGAAGCCAAAGCTGGGGAAAGGCGGCCGGGCAGCTGACAAGGGAAGCCAGCCCCAGCCCCTTATGGGGCTGCCCCTCAAGCCCTGCCCCTCGACCCCGCTCTCATCCTCTTAGTGGAAGTAATCAACAGCCAACGGCCAAAAACATGACGCGGGAATCTAGGCGGGCGACGATCGCACTGGATGATGGCGTTTTGACACTCCATTGGATGGAGACAAGTCGGAGCTGAGAGCTCACAGAGGATTGGCTATCAGGTGCCCCTTTGTTGCGCCGCCCTTCGTGGTTGGCCAAGGAGCTGTCCCTCAAGATTCCTTGTTTCCCTGCCGCGTTTCCGGGCTGCGATACGCCTGCCCTGGCTTCCTGGGCTGCTCCGCCCCTGTCCAGGGCTCCCTGTCCCTCGTCTTGGGCACGTGTGATGGACATTTAGTGCCTAGTAGAGACACCCTTCCTCTCTGCCTGGATCCAGCCCTTGTCCAGCAAAGACAGCCCAAGTATCGCATTTAGCTTTAGGCGACTCCAGCTTTTCCTCACTTTTTGATCTCCCTTCTCTCCCCAATCGCTGGATCCTTCCCTAGAGAAGCATATGCTCATCCTTTTAAAAATTCTATTTTTCTCTACCATTCCCTCGAGCTGATGAGGTTTAGGTTTTGGGGTTCCCTTTGGTCAGAGAACCAAAATATGAGGTCTAGATTTAGGATTGTCGGGGAACCAAATGACGAGATTAGATTCTGGGAGCCAAAATGAGGTGAGGGTTCCTGGTGGTCAGGGAGTTAAATGATAAGGTCTAGTGGCAGGTTCAGGGTTCAGGGAACCAACTGGACCCCCTTGGGGTTCTGCACATGGGTAGGGAGTTTGGGGGAACCCCCCTCTGGCAAGCAGAGATTCTTCATAAAGGAAACCTAGATTGATAAGGGGTTTGTTATTGGCATTAGAAAATCAGCCTTTGCTATGCAGGAATAGAAAGGCTGAATTCCTCAGTGGAGGAATCCTGGCAGAGAAGTTCCTCGTTGGGGTGAGGATAAAGAGCGGGTAGCTCTGGTAGAGAATATTCCAGCGGACAGTTTGCTATACCAGGAAGAGCGAGCATTTCATTGGCATTTTCGCTCCTCTGCAAAGAGAGGGTTTAAGATTGGCTCTTTTTAGAAGCCTTGGCTACAAGCTGGGGGCTGCTCTTGATGGAGCTGAATTGAAGATCTTCAGTTGAATTTTTTATCTCAGGACTCAACCAGCCCCACCTGGACAAACCACTTTATCAGATTCCCTGGGGCGGTCTCTCTCTGAGGCAGGGTGGAAGGAGAATCTCTCCTTCTAGGAGCTTCAAGTGCTTTACTTCATGGCTCCTTCCCAAAGTCAGAGAGTGAGTTTTGGAGCTCCCCTCGTCAAAGCTACTATCTAAATCACTCCTCCCTTTCTCAGCCAAATTTATAGAAAGGGAACCTCCATTTCTTTTCCTTATTTTCACCTTATCACTTTTCTTTCATTCCATTAGTTATTTATAGATTCAAATACAGAAAATCTGAGTTATAGAGGCTAGGCTAAATATCTCAATACAAGGAAGTAAATTTGAGCAAATTAAGTTAAAACACTATCACTTGCACTTGGTGGGATGACTAGAAAAATTCTAGAAAGCTGCTGCTTAAGGTATAGAATAGATTTTAAAAGGGCAATCAATATCATATAGTGGCACCAGTCCAAATTGTCTTGTGAGCTGACTCTGTTAAACCTACAAGATAATGCCATTTGAGTGGTCTCAATTCCTGGTGGTCAAGAGATTAGTGACAATGAGAGTTGTTAAGAATATCTTTTAAATCGGCCACAGGTTTTAGGAGTGAAAGAATCCACTCATTCCGGAATTATTAGTTGCAAAATGAAAGTTTATTGTTGGATAGAAATCAGTTTACCAAAAGACTGACTTCTATAGTGGCCGATCTGTTGGAAAACGGAGTTTTGCACTGAGAATGCTTTCTCAGTGGACAGAAAGTCCTGGCAGCTGAGTGAGCTACCTGGGTCCATCTGCAAAGGCCTTACTTGAAGGAAGCTGTTATATTGGGTATCTTGGTGGGGGGGCTAGGACAGCCTGAGCAGATCACAATGACAAAGGTTAGACCAGGTGGGGGCCTGGGTTCCCTGGCTTAGACTCATCAGTTTTCAGCCCACATCTCCTATTGGAATTAACACTTCAAAGGAGTGCTTTTTGACCAGGATTTCTAATTGAATCAAAGGTTCTGGCATCCTGGAAAGATAACTTGTCTAGGGAGGATATGCCCAGGAAGAATCTGAAAAAGATCACAGATCAAAAGGAAATAGTTTCTTAAAGGGACCACAACTTGCTTCAATAATAGCATATAGCTGTATATTTAAATTGGGCCTCAGGAACTACCTGAGTTATTCTCTGCCTCATGCTTGGTTATAATCTCCAAAAAGCTTACAGTATCCTCTCTGACCACCAGAGGGTACTCATCATGAAAATACAGGCTCATCAACTGCCACCATGGCAATGGCTGGATTGAATCTAAATTTAACTGATAGGGAATATTGCTCAAAAACACAGACATGGAATCGAGAAAATCGAGATGACTTCCTTATGGTCACGACCCCACATTTGACAAGCTCTGACCCTTCACATACTGTAATCACATAGTTTATTGAATATAGTGAAAATGAAAAGGTTAGGCTCTCCTACACAAGACCTACTCATTCCAGCTATTTCTCCCCAAACTTCCTTCTTCATACCCTCAGTTGTTTGGGTGTGGTCAGAGAATTTGGAAGCACCAGGGCCAGCAGACAGAGAGATTAGAAAAAATGTACTTTTGGGTATGTGTGTGATGAGGATGGGGGAAAGAGGAGTAAGGGGTGGTTCTGGGATGCAAGTCCAGATCAAGGACTAAAAAAGGTAATCTGCACTGATAAGTTTTAAGGCTTAGAATCCCCTTTTCTCCTCACTTTCCAGTCCTCATCCCTGCTTCAGGATGTTGCTCACCTCCACAAGGCTGGCCTCTGACAGCCCGTCTACAGCTGCAATAACATCAACCATGGCTATGGATGTTCTGGATACTTCATGGAAGCCAGGCAGTCCCTAATGACTCAAAAGGTTGAGGGGTGGAACAATTAAGGGTAACCCCTCCTCTTGAATTCTGTGTCTAACTTATGTCCATCTTCAGTGTCTGTCCAAGATAAATTTATAGATGAACCCACAAAATGAGGCTATTCCATTGAAAATCATAGGGTGAACAATAGCTATTCTTAAATCAAGAAGCATTTATTAAGCATTTGCTGCACATCAGGTACTGTGCTAGGCACTAAGAATACAAAGATAAATTTGAAACTCCTTGCCCTCAATTTACATTATGAGGACAAACTTGTTTGCATAGATGTTATGAGAGTTAAGAAATCCTGTTTAATTGATTTCCCCCTGGTCCAAATGATATTACAGAAAGGATGAGACACAATATTAAGATTTTAAATGTGGTATAAGAGTTTATATTCTTATTCCTTTAGGAAGAAGGAAGTTCTCCCAAGCAGATAATGGAATTAAAAAGTATTTTATCATCAATTGTCTAAAAATGGCCCTGGGAGCATAATGTGGGGGCCTGCAGGGCCATGAGTTGCCCTAGTGTTTTCTGTGTATGTCTTACTATCTTCTGTATTCTGTATCCACCAACTATTTGCACAGATTGTGTATGCCAGGTTTAAAAGGGAGGGGAAAAGAATAGCATTCCAGGAATGGGGGACAAGCAATACAAGGGTAAAGAGGTTGTGTCATGTGTGAATAGCAGCTAGTATGGCTGGACCACAAAGTTTATAGAAAGGAATGAGGTACAATAAGGGGGTGACATGGTTAGATCTGTGCTTCAGGAAAATCACTTTGCAGTTTTGTGGAAGATGAAGAACAACAGAATGGAGAAATACAAGACAGATTGATCAGGAGGCTATTTCAGTTTGGTAACTTAATAGATATGAGGGGTGAGTAAGAATCAAGTAAGGATAATAGGGCTTAAAAAGCTGGATGACTAGAAGGATGGCAGTCCTCTCAATAGAAACAGGAAGTTCAAAGGAAGGGGGGGTTGGGAGAAAATATATGAGTTGTGTTTTGGACATGTCCAGAAAGCAGTGGATACTGCTAGATTGGAGCTTGGAAGGAAAAGTAGGAGTGGTTATTATTGTATGAGTCATCTGTACAGAGATAATGAAGAGAGCTGATGGAAGTCACCAAGATAAGAGGGCCCAGGACAGTAGGACGTGATATGAATAATAACCCAGCAAAAGATGTTGAGAAAAACCTGTTGGAAGAACTAGGAGAGCTAATGTCATGAAAACCCAGAGAGAAAGGGGACTGAGGAAGAGATGGTCAGTAAAGTCAAATGCTGCAGCAAGGTTGAGAAGAGGACATTAGTTGAGCAACTAAAGGATTACTGGCAACTTTGAAGACAGCAGTTCCAGATTAGATGCCATATTTCAAAGGATTATGAAGAGCAAAAGAAAAGTGGAGACATCTGGTAGTGTAGGACAAATGTTTTCTTAAAAATATTTTTTTTTCAGGGGCAACTAGGTGGTGCAGTGGATAGAGTCCTGAAGTCAGGAGGACCTGAATTCAAATCCAGTCTCAGACACTTAAAACTTCCTAGCTGTGGGACCCTGGGCAAGTCAATTAGCCCCAACTGTCTCAGGGGGAGAAAAAAATATATTTTATGTATTCTGCTGTATGAACTTAATATACCAATGTAATCATTTCTACATATGAACAACAGAAAAAGATTGTATATGCTGCTACAAATCTCTAATACATATGGCTTTTAAAGATTTTTTTTTAAGACTAGAGTAGACTTGGGCATGTTTTTAGGGATCTGTAAGGAACCAGAACCTAGGGAGATATTTAAGACTCTATAGGAGGATGATAATCTGAGTAATCTCATGGAGAAGACAGGAGGGGATGAGGTTAAGGGCATGGATAGAAGGGTTGGCTTTGAGATCACTTCAAAAAAAAAAAAAAAAAGGAATAATGGGGTCAAGTGGGTAAGGAGGCAGAGAAGATCTCAGCCAGCTGTTTTCTTTAAGTAAATTGAGAGGCAAGAACCTCATCTGGGAGGACAGGGGAGAGGCTGATGTAGGAAGCTTAAGACTAAAAGATTGGATGAAATTGTTATGGAGATAATTAAGAAGCCAAAAATCTTTGTTCCAGCAAGAGTCCAACTGAGATTAGATTATATTTACAGCAGACTCAGTCAGCATGGATATGACTTCCTTTAGGTCCATCCAGGAACATTAAGAGAGGGGGGGGGGCAGGTGTGTTGGAAGTAATCCAGCTCTGGGATAATTTAGCAAGGGATAAACAGTGATAAAACAAAGGAGCTGGGAATTTGAAAGTAAAGGGCAGTGTATAAGTTGGAATGGTTCCCCAATGGAAGTGATAGCTTGGCAAAATACCAAAGAATGGAAAGATTGTAGATCATAGTGAAAAAAGACTTGATAAATGGAAAATGAGGGAAAGACAGGAGATGATTAAATAGAGGAATTTCAGAGTTCTGGATCATGAAAATGAATTTATAAGATGATCAAGGGCACAACCATCTATGTAGAACATAATAGTATAGATCATGGGAGTTGAGTAGTTTGAACAGCAGGAATCAGGATGGCCTCGAGCCAGGCACAGAACTCATGGAGGAAGGAGAATGTCCTGGGAATCTATAGTTAACAGCTATCAGTATGTATCTAGATCGTGTGAATAATTTTTATCAAGAGAATCTCAGGGTGGCAAAGAGAATGGAAGTAGTGATGGGGATCAAGGAGTTTCTTAGACTGGGCAATCTGGGGATATAGAATTGTAGAACTGAAGCGGATTGGGACAGCAAAGTAGCCAGCAAAGGTTGGGCCAGGCAGCATTGCTCTGATAGTCAAATTCTGTAATACAAGCCCTGGAAGAGCCAAAGGGGATTAGAACTGACTGAATAAGGAAAAATCCAAGGTAAAGATCCATAGCTGAAAGCTGAGCAGAGGGCCTGGTCTTCCAGTCTTGGTATCTGCTATAGTAGCCCTGGGGCTGGCAGAGACGGGCAATGCAGTGGATCCAAGATCCAATCTGTGTCTCAGTAAGCAAGGTGGCCTGAGCCTCTGGATGGTGGGTATGTGGACTGGCCTGTCATAATAGTAATCACTAATGGTTCTGTCAGCTTGGCAGATCTCCACTGGGAGCTATCTTTGATCATGCACTTACAACCCATTATGTTCATTGCTCCAGTCCCACTGGTTTGTGTCCTACATCAGCCTACCATACATATGCTAATTGTCTAAAAATGACATAAAGCTGGATTACACTTAACGGGTGAGAGACAAGATCCCAAATAAAGTTTATAGACAAATTCATTCTAAGATTAAATGCAGAGTCCTATAAGTTTAATATTGAATTTTGAAAGTACTTGGAATGAGGTGGAGAGCAGTTTATCTGAAAATATCTTGGTTTCGGTGGCCTGTGAATTCACTGAATTATCAGGGCACTAGGGCACTAAAAAAAAAAAAAAAAGCTGTCTTAGCTTTGACTTAAGATATGCTGCCTATAACAAGGAGGGCTAATGCTGCATTCTGCTCCAAGATTGCATCTCCTGTATCATGTGGGGTTTTAAATGCCATATTCTAGAAAGACAAGTGCTAAACCTGAAGGGAATAGCAAATAGTGAATGACATCACAATCCATGCCATGGATTGACCAAGGAATATTTAAACTGAAGACTCAGAACACAATAGCTCTCTCTTCAGGTATTTGGAGGGCCGTGTAGTAAGACGTATTTAACTTACTCTGGTTTATCCCAAAAGGTAGCATGAGAAACAAAAGATGCACATGCACAAATTTAGCCTCTTTGGACTGGACTACTAAGTGATTCAAAAGTGGAATGGGACTTATTATGAACATGAAGGCTGGATGCTGATTTAGGGTGTTATAGAGATTCTATGAGTTACCACCAACTCATTCTGTAATATTAATTAATTAATAAGAGATTCTGTAATATTACTCTGGACAGTTTATTACTGCAGCCCCATCCCAACAGAGAAATAGGAATGTCTGAGAATATCATTCATACTTGTCTCACTGAATGAACTACAGGACCTTGGTTCTAGTCCTAGGATCAGCCTAACATGTCACAGCCAGACTGCCTCCTATGTTAAAGAAACCTGAGGGATTATATAGTCCACCCACCTTATTTCTGTGCAGGGGTTCTTAGCCCACCTCTGGAGAAATCTCTGGACCTGTTCCAAGAGTGTTGGAATGTTTTTAGGAATTAAAAATACAAGGGATTACAAAGGAAAATAATTAAATTTTAAACATTTTTAAAAAAAGTTCATGAACCCATTTTAGAGAAATGATTCACGTTAAGAATTTCAACCAAGATTTTATAATTCAGAATCTTAGGCTGGTCTGAGGGATCTTGATACATAATATCTCTAGATATTGCTTATTCATGCTGTGGTCTAGCTCCTCTTTTGAAGTCTGTGGGATAGTTCCTTGTTCCAGAGAGCACACATTGGCTGCTCTCTTCCCTGCACAGCTGGAGATGAGACATCTCTATAGACCTACCTACATGAGATGGGATTAGGAATTGTCCCAGACATAGCTAGAGGCTTGTAAGGATATTGAGGGTACACGGGAGATTCCTCAGATCAGACACTCCCTTCTCACTGAGGACTCACACATGGCTCTTACAGTGATAGGGACCCAAGATGACATGCAGCCCAACTTACTTTCAGTGGAGTTGGGTGACTCCATTCATGGGAAATTTGTCCCTCTCCAATAAAACCAGCTTTGTCACCCTCCACCCACCCATACCTCTCCCCCTAGCTATGATTGACACCAAAGAAAACCCCTGAACCCCTCATTCTATTACCTTTTAAGGAGCAGTGTGGTACAATGAAAGGAGAGTTAGACTTGTTCTAGGGGACCCAAGTTCAAATTCTAGTTGTTCACAACTTCTGGGCTGCAATTTTCTTTCTTAATTGTAAAATGAGATGAGATGGGCTATGTGCCTAAAGGCCTTTGTAGGTACAAAAGTGAGTGGTCCCAACCACAGCCCAGACCTAAAGGACAAAGGAACACCAGCTCTGTGAGGAAAAAGAAATCCTTAAAACCAAGCCCTGGTGGTTCAGCCCCTGTCTGTCATAGGCAGTGTAGGGCTTATCAATAAGTACCTATTATATAGTATTATAGTACATATTGTACAGCTTGTAAAATAGAACCATAAACTCCGTGACTATTCCAAACCTCTCAATGTGCACAGAAGGAAACAAGGACTAGAAAGGGGAGACTAAATGCAGATCACAGGCCTCCCCACATTTAGTTTTTTTTTTTTAATAGAACTCTGGCTTCTCCAGGAGGTGATAACATGACTCTTTAGCAAATTTTAACTTTTAACTTTAACAAACATTTATTAAGCGCAGAGCACCAGGGTTCAGCGCTGAGGGGAGATACATAGGATGGATAAGATACAGTCACAGTTCTTCTGGAGGTCCCACAATCTAGACACAGTACCAAGCAGTCCTTGACACCCCCCCCCCTCCTCCAAGGCCTGAGAAGACACCAGGAGAGGAGACATACAGGGAGAGTACACACTCATCTCCAAATCCAGGGTACCTCTCCCACTCACCAAGATTCCCCCCAGCTACACTGATAGCTATTCCCCCATAACCAACCAAGTTCTTTCAAGTATCCCGGCACACAATAAAACAGGTTCCGTGGTGAAAACTGGAACCTTCCCAGTCCAAAGACCCCAAAGCCAGGGGGAAGTTCCCAAGACAGGGAAAAGGGGATTTTTCTCTTCCACTAAAGAAATTCAGTAACTGGGAATCCAGGCAGGGGAGCTGAAGGGAAGGCACAGCTGAAGAAGTAGTATAACAGGCAGGGGATGAGCAGAAGGTGAGGAGTTTGGTTCTAAGATAAACAAATTCTGGAACTAAACAAAGTCCAGATGTTGTTCTGCTGGCCTCTGTATTTTCTTGTTGCTTTTAAGCAGCCACCTTCTTCAAGTTCCTCTGTATTCTCCTTAGTTGGGCAGCTCTAGTTGACCACCCTCTAGGCTTTTTAATTCCAACAGGCCCAAAAGATTCGAACTCTTTTTACAAGTAGATGTTCTTCCACTACCTCCTCACTTAATAAGCTTCTAACAAACATTTAACAAGGGCCCTCTAAAAGCAGAACACTGTGCCTGGGTTGAGGGGAGACACAAAAGATTAGGTAAGATAAACTCTCTGCCCTCATGGAGCTCACAATCTAACAAGGGGATGCATTACACACAAGTAACTATAATACTAAACATTCTGTGGTTCATAAGTGCATGACAGGTGGTGCAAGCAATGGTGTTTAGGGAGCAAGGGAGCAGAAGCTTTGTGACTGGGGGAAGGGAGACATCACTCGAGTTGGACCTTAAAGGGCTACAGATAGCTTTTAAACAGATGATTGGGGGAAGGGAGAGGACAGGGATAGGAAATGACATAAACAAAATCACAGAAGCAGGAAAAAGCTGGACATAGGTGGAGGGGAAGGACAGAAAGGGAAGCAGTCCAGATTGTCTGAAGCACTGAGCACACCCTATGTAGTATCTAACAAGACTGCATAGTAAGTATGAAAGCATAATAGCTAAGAGTCTTGAATGTGAGGCTAAGAAGTTGAATAGCAGTGAGAAAGATGAGTAAGGCTGATGTCATCAGATTCCTAGATCCCAATTCCCTTGGATCCAATCATGTTTCAACCTCCCTTATGTGAAAAGCAACACTGCAGTTATGTGAACTGCTGAGAGGCAACAGTGAAGTTATGAAAACTCACTCAATTTTCTTGTTTTGGAACTATTCTCTCTGCAGGGTCCATATAGCTTTTCAACAGCATGAACCGCATTTTCAATGACTAGATGAGAGATGATTGATAACTTTTTTCACAGAGCCAAGATACTGCACTGAGGCTCACCCAGATGATTATCAACCTAAATATCAACACCTAAAGCAATAATCCAAAGAGTACCCCCCAGGCAGACTTTTTGTTCTTTCTCAGGGCCTACTACTCATCATGTTACTCAAACATTTCCCTACTTTTGCCTCTAGATCTAATCTATCTCCATGATTCCAGGCCTGTGTTCCCGTAACAACTCAAACATTTCATCTTCAATGTCGCTGGTCTTGCCCCTTCCTAAGCTATCCTTTGATTTTATAGTCTTTTTGTGTTTAAAAATGACTTCAATTTCTGCTTTCCTACTTAATGAAGTATAAAATTCTGATCCTGTCCTTAAAACCTCCACAATCTGGTTTCTATACTTTCTCAGCCTTATTTCATACTACCCTATCTCCTTTATATAGTCTACCTGTCAGCTAAGATGGGACTATTCATTATTTTTATCTCATCCTTTCCCTTCTCTATGCCTTTGTTCACATCACCCTCACACCTAAAACAAAAATTTCCAGTTAAAATCTCTCAAGATTCAACTAAGGTGCCATTAAAAGTCTTTTATTTCCTCTATAGCAGAAAGTCACCTCTTCCCCCTCCAAAACCTTTTAGAATTATGTCCATCTTATTTCCTCTATTAAATTATAACTTATTGAGGGCAGGACCTATGTCTTTATCTTTTAATAATCCACCCCAAATCATTGTGCCTTAATCCTGCCACAAACTTAATGTTTGTTGAATGGAAAATGAGTATCAAAGTAGCAATGGATCACAGAGGTAAGATTCCCAAAGAACTCACAGGCTGGAATGATGGATCAAAAAAATAAAATTTATCAAGGCCTTCGTTTAGGTTGAAAAGCAAAGCAATTTCCTAAATATTGGCTGGATAACAGTGCAGCAGTTCACTTATGGACTACCTCAATTACCCTGACTCCACCTCTACTCAGATTCTACTCAGAATCAGCCATTTTGGACTATTTCCTCTAAGGTTCTTGGTAGAGATGGTGAAAAGGCTTTGAGTAGGTAAAACAATTGATGCCCCCAGACAGATCAGCTTTGAACCTGGGAACATGCTGGGGTCAGAATCAGGTTTACACAAGTTCTAATCTGGGATGCTCCCAGGGGTTGAATTCTGGGACATCAATGTTCAGTTTTTAAGAGAGACGCCAAGGACCTATATATTTCTCTGTCTGCTCCAGCACAGGAGGAAACACTAGAGGATAAGACTGGATTTGGTTCTCCGCTCCATCCTTTTCAGTAAAAGCAATCTTTTGAATCCTCCTCAGCACCCAAGAGTTTGACATGCCTGCACACATTTGTCACAGGCGTATATGCTGGTGTGCAACTCCCCCCGACCCGCCTTTGCAGGACAATGTGGGTACTGAAGGGGAATGAAGAAAACTCAAAGATAACAGTTCCAATAGTCTGTCCACAGAGAGCAATCTGAGGACCCGTGATTTCAACTCGTAAATTCTTGGCAGAAACTGGTTGGCACACAGCTCCCTGTAAACAACAAAGATTCCAACAAAGTGGACCAAGAAACGAGATTAAATTTAACAGGAATGAATGTCATGTCCTTCCTTCAGGAACAATTCCATCAGCTCTGGCTGGGGAAGTCAGCAAACAATTCATGTGGAGAAAAATCCAATTACCCTGTTCATAGCTTGAGACCTTCCTCTCTCGCTCCTTTATTTTCCCATCTTTAAGATGGTATAAGGGTTTCTTTCACTTTCCTTCTACCCTGGAATCTTGATATGCTCAGGTCAGTGTGAGGACTCCAGAGAAAAGAAGGTTCACTACCTGTTTCTCCCAGGTAGTTGATTATGAATCATCTGTGAAGCAATGCAGTCTATGCTGTGTCAACCTGGATAAGCAAAATGTCAGCAGGTCCCCATGCATGTCTTAGCCATAGCTGTTTCTTTCAGGAGTCAGGAAACAAAGTCTACACACAGACACATATATAACCTTTCCTCCTCCTCTAATGTCTAGGGAATAAGGAATAAAGAAGCAAGGGACAGGGAATGAAAGGGACAGGCACTAGTTCTGCCAGGCAGCTTTTTCCTCTGGGGTGAGGAAACAACTAGCTATCACTGTGACCTCTCTCAGTGAGATAAGCACCATGTACTCCTGGAATCCTGAAAATAAAAGGGATTGTCTTCTGTGAAATTTGGCAGGGGCAAAGTGGTATTAAATAAAATGCTGAATTAGTCTTGTTTCTGAATAATGAAAAAATGAAAAATACTTCAGTGACACATAGTTCCTTATCACCTTTTCCCATAATTTGGGTAGAAACAGGACAGATATTTAGCAATCTGATTATATAAGAATGTGTGTTATCTTTGAGCATCAATCAGGAAACATCCTGATTACAAATGGGAGCTGATGTTGGAAGAAAATCCCAAATAGATAGTGGGATTCTGAGACAAGTTTTGTTGTCCTCTTCTGGGGCCCTAGAGGATGTGAGGAAGGTTTGTAGATGAAAAGAAGTTCACTAGGGCCAACTTAAGCCTAGAAAACACTTCAGAAAGTTAAATATAATAAAGTTTGTTCTGGAATTAATTTTTGTTATAACTGATTATAATTATCTTGGTTGTTATATTATTTCCAAATCAATACCCTCAATTTTTAATTCAGGAATGAATTCTAGGCAATATTTGAAGTACGGAGAAACAGGATTAAGAAGAAAAAAAAGGGACCAGTGAAAGCAAAATTAGGTACTAGTTTAGAGAGTGGCAATAGCATTAAAAAAAAAAAAAAAAAAAAAAAAAAAAAAAAAAAAAAAAAAAAAGGCAAGATAGACCAATCTGAGATCAGGAGGAGCAAGCAGTCCCAGGGACCAAGGGGTGCTAGATATCTCAAGCCAAGAGATTAAAAATCAAATGAGATTTGAAAATAATGAAATATTAAAGCCTTGGCAAGTTCAAAGAGGAACATGAGTCCTGGGGGAGCTGAGGAAAACCAGGCCTGAAGATCCAGGGAAGGATCCCTGAGGCTGCCTTTTTCCACTGCCTGCCTCTTCATGCCACTGAAGGATGAGATGAAGGAGTAGCTAAGGCTGATGCAGCTCAAGAAGGGGCTAGCACCTGCCTAAGCTCAAACCCTTCCCAGGATGAGGTAGAAGAGTAAAAGAAGAAAAAAAAAGTTGGAGAAACACTTGGAGAAGAGAAACCAGGAACTTAAGAGAAGACATGAGAAACTAAGTGGGAATCTTTAGCCTGGCAGAAGAGAAGTTCACAGCAGGAGCTGTGCATTCCAAAGGGTGGGTCAGGAAGGGAAAGGCTACAGCTTATTCTTGACCAAGAAAGCTTCTGAGATATAACTCAAGAGCTTCAGGGCCTCATCTTGGTATATGACCTTCCATTCCTCAATAATATACGCCAACTCCCTCCCCTCACTGGGGGGATGGATACAATTATGCCCTTTTCATAGGAACAATCAACTGAATGTAGTTCCAAAAGAGTGGGCCTATTCCCCTGGATGAGAGCTCCTCATTCACACAAGTCCTCCTTAGCAAGGACCCTTCAGCTGAGGCACAGGTTGAAGCTTCCCTGTTAGCTAGCCCCATTCCCCTGTCTGAAGAGAGCAGGCAACAATAAGAACAAAGGTTCTGTGGCTCCCTACCTGTCCCCAAGAGCTGCTGCCCAGGAGGTAAAGAGGCTCTCCTGCCAGGCCCAGGGGGAATGGGTGACTGCAAAGGCCTCCCTGTCCCTGGCAGGAAGCCGTCCTGTCACAAGCTAAAGTAGTCGGGCATATTTGGGCCATAGACATCGGTGGTCCACAGCACATCAGCCCGACCTGCTGCTATCAGCATCTGGTGCATCTCTCCCTGAACCTGAGCAAATTTCTCCTCATCGATATAGTCCTCCAAGAGGTTAGCAGACAGGGGCACCCCAGGCAGGTCCTTGTAGCAGTCCACAGGAAACGGGTACACTACCAGCTGGAGGTCAGGCATGACCTCGGAGCGCGACAATAAGGCCTTTAGCCCAATGCTGGAAAGGGGATTGTCATAGAGACCAAGATACCGCAGGCGGGTGCAGCGGGACAGAAGGGGCAGGGTGCTGATGAGGTGAACGTCCATAAGCTGGCACTCTGTCACCTTCAGACACAGCAAGGAGGCCGAGGCCTCCCCCAAGAGTGCCTGGAAGGGGGGCAAGAGGTCACCTGACAGGTTGTTGCCACTGAGGTCTAGTTTCTTGAGGTGGGGAGCATGGGGACTCTGGGACAAGTAGCTCAAGTCCACAGGGAGCAGATAGCAGACGGGAAGTTCCAGGCTTTCCAAGGGACACTGTAGGCCACTGCAAAGAGACACACAGAAATGCTATTATTTTCCAGGAAAAATGGGATAAACACAAGGAAACTGGGCTAGTGCTCCATCTTCCTGGAGCTTGTTCTTCAGTGCCAGCTGGCCAAGCGATACTTTATTCCTGGCTGAAAGGGGCAAGTTTTGTCCAAGGTCCATGGTGAGGAAAAGCACATACAGGAGAGAAGTTGCAAAACTTTAAGACAGGGAACAGAACCATGGAACATGCCATTTTGTCTCTGCATAATGACAGAAACACTCACTCTCCTAGTCTCTTCATTGTTTAGAGTTTTCCTCACATTGGTTCTAAGAGGAAGCTAGAATATCAACTATCACCCCCTTTCCACTTTCCCCAGGTTAACTCAATTATCCAAAGTTGAACAGCAGAACAGCAGAAATTCTAGGGCAAGGATTTGAGAACAGGTCTTCTATAGTTCTTTTACTCTTAACAGGTTCATAAAAGCAAAAGAAATTTAGATTTAAACAAAGAAAAGGAAGGGGATCTTCAGACAAATATTTGAGAGTATATTTCTCTCAAGCTGAACAGTTCCTGTTTGTGAGCTTCATTCAGAGCTCCCTTTCACCATAAGCTTCTTTTCACTAAGGATCCTGACCAGTTACTGGGAGCAAGGGTAGGTAAATGAATAAGAGACTCACTCACCTGAGCAGCTGTCGCAGCTGGCCAGAAAGCCAAGAGGTGCCCAGATTAAGCTCCTTGAGGCGTTTCAGCTTGCTCATCTCTGAAGCCAGGAAGCTAAAGGTGCCTTCCAACATGGCCCAGAGTCGCCACACATCCATGTTGCTGTACTGAAGTTTCAAGCTCAGCAGATTAGTAAACTTCATAATGGAAGCTACGATCTCCCACACACCCCCTGCTTCTAAAGTAAAGAAGGACAGGTCTAACCGGCGTAAGCTGGAATGGTCTAACAGCCCCAGGAGATCCACAGTGATGTCTGGTGGGAGGTCTTCAGCTCGGAAATCCCTGCAGCACAAGCGCAGGGGGCTGACAGCATTATTTTGCAGGGCCTGCTTCAGAAAGCCACTGGAAGAAGGGGTTACCCAGAGATCTACACGCACTTCCACAGGGAGAAGTGTGCATGGCAAGTCCTCAACCTTCCTGCACTTGTTGGGGCTTTCGTTTGGCTGCTCGACTTTGTCCAAGAGGTGGCAAATGCCTGTTTGGGCCATGGTCATGGTACGGGCCCACATTTTCATAGTTTTTAGGTCTTCCTCATAGCCATAATCCAGAAGTCCAGTCATGTCTAATAGCTGCAGTGGATGTCTCCTAAGAAATGGACAGAGAAGGTGAGATCCTGTGCCAGAATATACCCCAAATACTGCTAATTGCATTCCAATTTAGCCAGCATATTCTGGAAATAACCAAATTTAAGAACTAAATGAGACTATGATAAAATAGAGGAGAAAAAGGGAGTGAAAAGCGTAAAATACAATCACAGAATGCCACAATTCTGAGGGATCTCCTAAGAAGTCAATCCAATTTATGCCTAAAGTATCTTCTCTATAATATATTCAAAAAGTGTTTTTCCAGCTTTTGTTCAAAGATTATCAGTGGGGCCTAGAATCACCAAATCAAACTTATTAATAAAAAATTTGGTTGGAAAATAGAACAGAAGATATACGTCAAGACCAGAAACATGTGAATCCGTAACAGTGCCAAGTGTTTGACAAAAACTAAGACATTCAACTATTGTATTAAGGACAAAAGTTCCAGTGAAAGAGCAGCCGCCAGTCTAGTTTTGGACAGGTAATGATCAATCAAGTAGCCTAGCAATCAAGCTAAAATCTGTTTCTCTGCAACTAATATCCACTGTTCCATTGTTCCTGATCAAACCTAGATCAAGTCTCATTCATCTTTCCCTCAACAGCCCCTCTTAAATATTTAGGATTCTCAGCAAGTTTCATGAGGAATGGCAATCTAACCCTCTCCCATCATCCTGCCTGTACTCTGACAAACTCCAGAGCCAATGTCCTTAGTTAGGATGTAAACAAAATGGAAGTCTGACCAGAGTAGACATTTTGCTGTTAATGCTGCCCCTTTCTTTCATTTCACAGGGAGAATATCAAGCTGTTCCATCAATACAGGCCATAATAATGGGTCACAACCTTTGGCTACCACAGCACCTGAGTTATAGTCTGGGCTAGTGATATCTTTAGATATCATTAGACTGGCTCTAGGGTCATAATTTAGCCTAAAAATAGCTGTGGGGACCTACTTCTCAATGATTATTCTCTTAGTAGGCACTTCCTAATAAATCCCAGGCAGCTCTTGAAGGAATGAATTTTCAACCTCCTTGCTAGAGGCCCATAGATCATAACAGTCTAACAAAAAATCTAAGCAGCCTCTTTTTCCTAACTTGGAACATTTGCTACTTTAGGAAATGTGCTTAACTATGTCCTTTAACAAGGTCCTGGCCCTGATCTCTAAAGAGCAGGCACTCAATAAATGGTGTTGTCAGGACTCTCCCCTTCTGCTGTTGTTTCTAAGATACTATGGGTTCTGAAAAGATTCTCTCTTGTGAGCTGAGGTCCTGACTGCCTCTCCAGCTATTATCAACTTCTTACCTCAGGTGAACAGCAATTAGGCATTTACCTATAGAGCGACTGCTGGGTTCCATTATCTGTTGCTTCTTCCAGCCGAGCCTTGACTCCCATGATCATTGCCTGTACCAGCTCCTCTGCAGGCCGGTCTTGAAGCAGGGCACGGGGGCAATTTGGACACTCCTGGAGAAGGGCCCGAAGACAGTGTGGCCAGTCCTGCCTCAGAGCCCTGCGGCAGTGTGGCCGATCCTGCAATAATTGCTTGAAACTGAGGATGGGGTAGGGCCACGTATGCACCAAAGCCTGGAGCAAGAGTGTCTTCCCATGCATGAAGGCTGCCTTGAATAGGACTGGGTATAGGTCCTGTGGCAGAAGCTCCAAGGCCTGGCATGCAGATTCCTCATCTTTGATCACCTGCTGGGCACACAGGAACACCAGCGGACGCATAGCTGAATATGGTGGGCAGCTGCCACCTATCACACAGGACAGGTAGTACCTGCCAGGAAGAAAATCATTTTACATTGAGAATGGTTATTTGGGAATCAAACAAAGAGTTGGGCCTGAAAGCTCCATGGCCTCTTCTTCACCCAACTGCCATACCTTGGGTCCCACGTGACTATAACATTCAGCACCTAATTTCATCACACACTTTTCCTTGTTTTTCTAGTAATTATCAAAATCCAAATCAAATTTGTTACATATTGGGCCATGCCCTACCCTCACCATTCCCACCCTAAAAGATTCTTGTTTAGTAGTTGACCTACATTTGAACTGCTACAACTTCCTGCCATTACTGAAGCTTATACTTTCAGGATCTTTATATGCCAGGAACGACTAGACTGGGTGCTTTTTCAGATACTTTCCAACACTAAAATTCTCGGGCACAAAGGCTTGAATGGGATGATGGGATGAAAGACTTTCGAGTCATGGCCACCACAGTTGTCCTCGGAAGCAAGAGGAGGTTCAAGGGCTAGGGCACTATGGGACACAACCAAAGTCAATGATAAGAAATGAGGTATATCATGGAGCAGATTGGGTTCTGATCCCAGCTCCATCAATTGTAAATTATGTGATTTTAAGTCCCATGACCTCACTAGGTCTCAATTTCCTTATTTTAAATGGTCAGATCTGCACTTTGGGAAGATTATTTGGGCAGTCCTGAGGAGGGTAAGAAATGTATAAAGCATAGAGACCAGATAGAAAGCTAGTAATAGAGAGAAATGATGGTTTCAAACAGTGATGAAGTGAGAAAAGGAACATAATAATTATCTACATTGTGGAGTTAGAATAGCTAGAACTTGGAAATTGATTTGATATAGTAAATGACAATATTATAATGATTATAATCCAAGCTTAGGTACCACCACTGAGTTTTAGGGGGAAAATGATCAATTTCATTCTGATTATGTCAAAGTTTGACATTTTAGGGAGCATCAAGACACCAAGAAGAATGTGGTAATGTGCTAATAATGTGACATGAGTAGGGCAGACTGTGAGGACAGGTAAGAGTCATCTGCATACAAGTGATCTTTGAAGCTATTTAGAATAGTGCAAACCTCATCTCATTGACAAGAAATTTTAAGTGAGTCATGATCAGCAGAGCATTAAGATTAACATCTACCTTTTTTCCCAAAGTAATGACAATGTTTTAACTTTTCCAGAAACTACTGATAAGGTGTCACTTTGTTAGAACTGAGCTGGAATGCTACCCCTGAAGCTCAAGTGGATGCACCTCAGCATTGTGAAGGGAAAGGCAATCAAAAGCCATGGGCTGGGTGAGAAAAGGAGAGAAAGGTAGCAAGGAATGAAGGAAGAAAGGAAGGAAGGAAACTGGAAACAGCAGTACAAAGCATGGACAGGGTAAGACCTCAGAGAGAAGTAGTAAAGGCAGAATGAGTAAAAAGAGGCTGCCGAAAGAGGGAGACTAAAGACAGAGGAAAAGCACTGGACTAGCAAGAGACATGAATACCAAGGTTCAAATCACACTTCTTAGTTGGGTGATCTTGGATCAAAAGCCCCTTTCCTTCTACAATGCTCCATTTTTACATCTACAAAACAGAATTGAACAAGATGGAATACCTAGCATTCCTTCTAGATGACATTTTAGGACCACAACCAAATCAAAGAGTAGTTAATGATTCAACATCATCTTAGAGCATGGTGGGGGGTGGGGGTGGTAGGAACCTTTTTTGTGTGTGTGTCAAGGGTTATTGAACATCATTTGAGGATCATACAAAATTATCGTGTTATAAAACTCAAGCAGGGGGAGGTTATTGTACCTGGCTTTCAGCTCATCACCACCTTAGCAAATCATTTCACCTTATGGTCAGATGTTCCCCACTCCTGTCTTAGAAATTGCTAGTAGAGAACACCAAGGATGTATCCTTAGCCCTGGGCTATGTAATATTTTTTATCAATGTTATAATGAGACATCTTGCACAGTGGGCAGAAGGTATTTTTGAACCTAGGTCTTCCTAAACTCTACTTCAACACATTAGCTTTGTGACCTGAGGCAAGTCAGTTAACGTCTCAGCAACCCAAAATACTCACCTTCTAAGACTGGAAACTATAGATAAATTACCAATCTGCATTAGTGGATAGAGTTTCCATTCTGGGATTCCCCTCCACCCCTCCTCACTCTCTCACACACAGAGCCTTAGACAATGATTTTAATAAACTGACATACTTATCAAATTTATAAATCATAAGAGACAACATATATGTAAGTCAAGATCCAAAATGATTTCAATAGGTTAGAACACTGAGTCAAAATTAAATTGAAATTTAATGAGAATGAATTAGAGAAAGTAGCAGATAAGAGTACTAGAGCCTGAGTCCAGAAAGACCTGGGGTTCAATTCCTTCCTCTGACACTTACCAGCTGTGTGACCATGGACAAGTCAATTAACCTCTCTGAGCCTCAGTTTCCTCGTCTGCAAAATAGAGATAATACCTGTAGTACCTACCTTACAAGGTTTTGTTGTGAGGCACAAATAAATGTCTTTTGAAACCTTAAAGAGCTATAAAATGTCAGTCATTATTACAAATTTAGGCCTATAATTTTAAAAAATCAATTTAAACAAAAGATAAACTAGACAGCAATTTATGTTAATAATCTCAATATAAGACTAAAAATGTGATTGTAATTTTAAAAAGCTAATTTAATTTCCCAATCAAATCAACAAGCATTTATTAAGGGCCTACTATGTGCTAAGGCTACTATCAAAACTGCAGAGGCAAGAACACTACTATACTCTACCTTGCTCAATCTTTGTACTGTTTCCTGTATTCTAGATTCTATAATTTCTGAAGGATATTGATGAACTGGACCCAATCCATAATTGTGTATTAGGATTACAAGGTGAGAACTCAGGTTGCCTAAACAATTCTCTAGCTCAGAATTCACACCTTTGGCTTGGGCCTTTAAAGGGAATTTACACCTTTGGAATTCTGAGGGAGAGTTTACATGTTTTTAAAGGAGTTAGAGGGAGCAAGTTCATTGGTTGAAGTATTTCTCACAAGCCCTGTTGAGTTCTCACTACAATCTCTGCGAGGATAAAAGAGGGCGGCATTGGGTCTGGAGAGTAGTCAAGTCTGGGACAGAGTTGGGATGGCAGGCTGGAAGGAGAAAGTCTGGCTGGGAGATTGAGTTGAGACGGCAGTCTCGAAGGATAACTTTACAATTGTGACCAGAATAAAGGAGGGTTTTTGAATCAGCCAAAGGACTAGAAAAAGGAAAGACTCAGGGGTAGGAAAAATAGCATCTTTAAGTATATGAAGTATGGTCACATGGAAGAATTAGGTTTGATTTTAAAAGATAAAACCAAGAACAATGGATGTTACAAAGAACTCTATTTTGGCTTGATATAAGAAAAAAAATTTTTAAATTATTTTCATCTGGAGAATGTTCCTTCAGAACATAATGTTCCTCCTCATCAGATGTTCTCAATCAAAGACTGAATAATGATAACATGCTGGAATAATATAGTTGGACTAGACCACTTCTCTGAGATTATGGGAAAATGTATGATTCTTTTCAAAGGAACAAGAGATTAAACTACAGACCAGTAATCTCGTGTACATAGGCTAAATTCTCACATGTATTATTAAAGTTTATGAGCTTCCAGAAAAGTTAAGAGAATGAGTTGTTTAAGCATATATTGATGTCAGCAAGGTATGTGATTAAAAAAAAAAAAGCTCATGTTTACATCAGTAAATGGAGATATAAAAGCAATCTAATGTCTAAAGGAAAGTCTCTAGTAGTCAGCCTCACGGATCTGTCCTTAAACTGGTTTTATTTCATACTTTTGGAAAATGAAGATGACAGGTTTACTATACTTTTTCCCTCGTCAGATGTTAGTTCTAGACACATTTTAGAAAGCACACTGACAACTTGGATCACATCTAGACCCTATCTCTTATCAGCTATGATGGTGACAGAGCCAGAAAAAAACCTTAAAAGATTAGCAAAAATGAAGATATTTGGCTTGGAGAAGATATTGTGAAATAGAGATCAAACTAGAAAAAACATGGGAAAAATAAAAGCATCAATATTTACAAGTTTTATCTCAAGAGTTAGACAAAAAAATCAGAGGTCATCTAGTCCAACCTGAGAAGGAATCTTCATCAGCTGTTTCTGGAATACACTCATCTAATGAGGTAGTACATAACACTTTTGGATAACTCAAATTGTAATTTTTTTTTATAAGCCCAAGTCTGCTTCTCAAACATTCATCCATTGCTCCTAGTTCAGCTAAGATAAAGCAAAAACAAAAATCTCTCCTTTACACATGACAATCAACATTTGAAGATAGCTGTCATATTACCAGAAATCTTTTATGCTTTTTCCTAATCCCTCCTCCTTCTGTGGAAGATTTATGGGGGAAAAATGGAAAACAAACAAGTTATAGCTAGATTACAATCTGACAGACTGAACATAACATGCAATGATTCAAACCTAAAAAGACCACATTAGCAGTTTTAATTACCAGGTCTAGTGTTCACTCACATTGAGTCTGAAGTCTACATGGCCTTTTGTCTAGTTATAACTCCCCTCTCCTATTGTATGGGCATTAGTATGATTTTCTTCAAGTCACTGATAAGAATGTTGAACATTCTTATGTTCAAGGATGTTCAATAAGGTAAAACCTCTAGTAGAGGAGAAACCCTTTCATTAACTACTTTACAGAATGTTTTTGAGCAAAGTGCTCTGTACCACATAATTATCATCACCATCTTCAAACTAATGATTAGAATTGTTCTAATTGGTGGAAAAAATTATTTTATGGCTAGTGAGCTAAGCTCTCACTAGAAATCTTCAAAGTCAAACAATGGAATCATGACTTGTATAAGGTTTGAATTAGATGACAATTCATGTCTTTTCTACTTCTATGAGGGTTATTCAACCTTCCAAATCATGAACAAATTTCCTTCTGTATCATCTCCAACAAATGGTTTACTTCTGAAAACAGTTAACAGAGGTTATACAAATTAATTCCATTTTTTGTACAGATTTAATTCCTACCATTTCTTTTTGTTTCCTACTAAGCTAATATCTGCATCTCTAACTTCAACCATTAGTAAAGTACTACCCTTTTAGAACAAAGCAATCTAAGTCTAATCATTATTCTTTGACTACCAACCTGCTGGCTACCTGAAGACCACCAATAAAACAACACCCCATTTCCCCTTCCTCCTCTTCTCTGTGCTAAATACTCCTTGACTGCTCAAGACATGGTTTAATTTCTTTTATGCCACAGTGACTCATCTGGATATGTTTCAGTTCATCACAAACCATCTGCTGTGGTACCAGGAACCAATCACAATAATAATCAGTACTAAGCTTCACAAAACTCACTACCCTTACTCTGAAAACGAAACATCTTGCCCATTTTATTACCATTTCCCTTCAATTGCCATGTACTCCCACCAACTCCCATACTTCAAAAGCCAAACTGTCTATATTTCTTGCTATTTTCTATACATGTCCTGAATTTTTCTATCCTTACAAGAGACCCACCTCTGTTGATACCCAGATTAAGGCCAAGGAATCAGGTACATTCTCAAATATCATAGTAATTAAATATTGTATGATGGTGTGAAAACTTGGCTCAAACACATTCATATAGGCATATCTATGAGCCAACAGAACTGATATATCCAGAATCCAGTAATATTGGTCTTGAAGCTAAATTTCTATTTGCAATGGATACACCCCAAAATTTTTATATACAGATGCACATAAATACACACACACACACACACACACACACACACACACACACACACACACACACACCACACCGAAGGCTTTTTATCTTAATGTGGGTTCCCGCAGACACCCTACAAACTACCTTAAAATTCTCACATAGTTTCACCAGATAATCCTATAGAAATTCTTAGAAAAAAGTAGAACAAGATTCATTTGCTATCCTGAGTATGAGTCAGCTGTTGTACTTCAAAATCTCTGATCTGATTTTTATGTAAATAATGCTGCTCAACTATCTATATACCTTCTTTTTGTGATTTCTAAACAATTCAGTTCTTTCATTGTATGTACCCTACTAGTTTTACTCCAAATCCAAAAAGAAACAAATATCAACAGGGCTGATATTTGATTTTTCCCTGAATGGACTGTATCTTTCTGAAAGTATTTATTAAATAAATGCCTATTATGTGCCGAATGCAGCGCTAAGCCCTGGGGACACAAACAGTAAAATAATGTGTCTGCTCTCAAGTAGCTGACATTCTATAGGAGTCAACATGTATACATCAAAACATATACAAAATAAAAAGTCATTTGGGAGAAAGGATTAGTAAGGCTTTATGTTTAAGACATTACTTCAGTTGTTGCAATTAGGGACAGTGGTCTTGGAAGCAGGAACACTCATTTTTAAGAGTCCAAATCCAACCTCCAACACCTACTGTGTGACTCAGTGCAAGTCACTTAAGCTGTCTACCTCAGTTCATTTGTGAAAATGAGTTGGTAAAATGCATTTCAGTCTCTTTGCCAAAAAACAAACAAACAAACAAACAAAACAAAACAAAAAAACCCAAAATAAGGTCATGAAGAGTTGGACACAACTAGATAACAAAAATTCTAAATGGCAGTGGTAAGGCAAGAGTGAATTCCAGGCATGGGGGAAATCTCAAGGTAAAGACAGCTTAAATAAGCTGGAATAATGTTTGGCTGGAGTAAGAAGTGAGTAAAGGAAAAATTGAGGCCAGACTGTGAAAGGCTTTGAATATAACAAGTAAGTTTATATTTAATTCTAGAGGTAACAGAATACTACTGGATTTAGAATAGAGCAGTATTTTAGGAGTATTACTTTGGCAATTGAGTGGAAGATGGATTGGGAAGGAAAGAGACTTGGGAAACCAATTTTAGAAGTGGCAATGAAGATCTTATTTAAGAGGATGGCCTTATAAGTGAAGAAAAAGGGACTGATTTAAGAGGTCAAGAGTGGTTTTGCACGGGTAGGGGCCAAGGTTCCAAAGATGTTCTCAACCAGAGAGGGTAGGAAGATGATTGCATCTCACCCTCCATGTAATAACCAATCATAGGGTTTCCAACCAATATAATCAGAGCTACTTTTATTCCCCCCTACAACACTCCTCAACTTTGCCTCCTCCCTATGAAATACAAACTCACCATTATCCCTTTTTCAAAGACCCTCTATAAAGTCCCCAGGTCAGTTTTAACCAAACAATCATACAAAAGCTACTCAGAAAATACAAACCACTGCCCAGTTATAACTCAATAATCATACAACATTAAGAGAATCCAAACCACTACTCTACACACATAGCTGTGATAAAAGACTCTTCATTTCTACACCCTTTACATTTCAGGTGACAGAATGAGTCATAACAAAAGAGCAGGCAGGTTGTGCCCTTTATCATGTATCTCATTAACATTACTTTCCCTCCAAACCTATTCCTTTTCCACATCCTTATAATTATCAGGTTACAATCTCAACATCATTTTTGGACTTTGTATCACCCTACATTTTCCAAAAAATGCCAAAATTTGTCATTTTTGTCTCCACATCTCCCACACATCTTTTTCTTTTTTCACATGGCCAACATCCCACCTCATGTCATCATTACCTTTCATCAATAATATTGCAATAGCCCAATTGCTCTCTATCTCAAGTCTCTTTCCCCTCAAATCCATCTTCCACAGTTGCCAAAGTATCTTTTCCATAGCAAAGATCTAACCATTTCTCTTTGCTACTCAAAGAACTCTACTGTCTACTGTATTTAGGATCAAACATTTTAGCTTTATTTCTTTAATTTTTTTTTAATGTTTCACAATATTCAGAATTAGAAGGTACAGCAGTACATGTATGGAAATTTGTAAATTAGCAATGTTTTTATCTTTAAGGACACTATATATTTTTTATCTTTGAGGACACTATAAGTTAAAATAGTATCGCAAGTAATTAATTGGCTACATGAGGTAACATTTAAGAATGAAGTATGACTCTGAGGAAGCTCTGAAGATTCATGGGGATCAATGCAATTAACACAATTTAATTTACAAATAAAAGCATCTCAAATACTTCATCCACACAGGAGTCCATTTTCATTTGGACTTTACAAAACACCACTACAATAAACATCTTTTGTTGAGTGTGTCTTCTTGGTTTTTTGTTTTGTTTAATATCAATGCTCAGGATCATTAAAGTTTTCCATGTTTGATATCTATAAAATAATCTTACATAATGTTAACATGAAGAGAAACCTTGGGTGAAAACTTTTAAGTCTGTATTTTGCTCTACTAAACCAAATGACTTTTAGTAATCAGCAACAGAATCTACATCTCAGCCAACAGTGAATGACAAGAAGTTTTAACTAGTCTACAAAAATCCTGCCTGTCCCTTTCTCATATTTTCATTAAAGACACCCTCCAACTGTATAAGTCACTCCCAAAGGTTTTACCTAGAGGTAAGTAGATACCCGAGTCCATAACTGCTATCTCCCTGGATACTTTTTTAGGTACTATTTTTTTTTTCTTTTGAACATTAAAACATGTTGAAAAATCAATTCTTGTCCCCTTCTGAGGTGGTCACCTCCAATACAAGTTTCATCTGTATATAAGCACCATTTCATCTTCCTAAGCACCATTTCTACGTTATCTGCTGTCAGCATTGGTGGGAACAGATTGCTATATAAACACTGGCAAATCCTTTCCACTTCACATGTCATCATCCTTCCAGTTTTATCTGTAGTTGCCCTCAGATTGATCTGGTTTAATTAGGTTTCACTCCAAGCTTTCAGCAGGCTTGTTTCCCAATCTAATACCTTTTCACTCTTGATTCTGCTTTGAATTTTCTTTCCTCTTCTATGATGTTTTATAAACAAGATGGGCCTCTGAACAAGTGTTGCCCTTGGCTGTCATAACTCCCAATTCACTGAGACTAAATAGATACTTGCTGGCTGAAGTAGTTTATGAGCTCTTCTAGCTGCCTGGTTGTAGCAGATGTTTTATATTTGTTAAACTTCTCTAAAAAAATCATCATAAGCAGAACAAAGCTTCTTTACTTTTATCCGTTTCCTGTAGCAAACTGTTTAAAGAAATTAAGTTGCTATAACTCGCATGTAGTCTTCTCTTCATTGGTTTTTCGTGTTGGTGCTTGTTGGCCTTTGCAGTAAAGTACTGATCTACCAAACAGGTGGCTGAATAAGTTAATTCCCAACCTTCAAGTGCAATGTTACCCTTTTCCCTTTTGTATGTCAAAAAATTTCACTGTAGCTGCATTGATAGAAGTAGTTTTGTTTTGGGTCTGGATCTGAGATTTCATTAGTGTGGGTACTGCTACTTTTCAGACTCCTTTTTCATTGATGCAAACTGCTTTATTTCTAACTTAATAGTCTTGGAGAACTGCTTAGGGTACTGAGAAGTTAAGTGATGTGCTCATGGTAACACAAGAGGCAAGACTTGAACCCAGGAGTTCCTGACTCCAAGTTCTGCTCTCTACTGACTACATAGCCTCTTCAGAGAAAATGACAGAAATGTAAATCCAGTTATATATTAAAATGAATTTTATTAGCCGGAACAGCATTTACATACATTTGAAAAATTATAGTATACATATACCAGACATTTAGTAAATCTACAAATCTGTTTAGTGGATCAACTCAATGAAACAAACCCTTCAAAATAATTCCAAAACCTCTATGGCCCTTGAGTGGAAACCATAGGTACTAAAGTCCTTTTTTTTTAGTGATGTTCAAGGTTTACTGTTTGGCATCTTTTGACTTTTCTTGAGGAGGGGAGGAAAAACCATTCATGATATGTAATACTTGAAAGCCTTACATCTTTGGCCTCTCATTTCTTAAGCCCAAATGAAAATTTACAACTTTTCCCACTATTTCTTCCTATGCCCACCTTCATACTGAAGTTACCCTAAATACATGTTGACTTGGTCTAGAAAATGTTATCAAGTTTTTCATATAATAAGTACATAAGCTGCAATTATCTTTGTAATGTTTACACTTACCATAGTGATGGTAATCCATGACCAAGTGTCCCATAAAATGCGGATTTAATTTTTGTTGCATGAGGGCATAATTCAACTCCCTTTAGCAAACACTTAAGTGTCTATAATGTATAAAAAATTAAGGATACAAAGACAAATAAAACATTCCCTCTCCTCAGAGTTTATATCCTAATGGATAACACTAAAAATACCACTAGCTTTTAGTACACTCTTGGACAACTTTCTATTTATCTCTTTAGTTTCTAGCTTAACTTAAAGCAAAAATGTCAATAGTGGTATAGTTCAGCTCCTCTGGTCATAGGAGACAACCTTTACATTGTCAAAAGGGTTAAAAAAAACCTCCAAATTTAAGAGTGTCAGCAGTTAAATTTAAATTTAACTTTTGTGTACTTTATCTTGTATCATGATTAGTTGTTTATATTTAATTCTCCTAGAGGACCACAGGAGTCCTTCAAGCCTAGAACAATCCTTTACACATAGTAGGCATTTAATAAAACATTTGTTGAATTTAATTAAACCAAAACTCTTAAAGTCTTTTTCACTTGGAACAACTAGTGAGTATTGGAAGTTTCATGGAAGGACAGGACATGTGTAGCTAGGGAATAGCATGAGCAAAGGCAATTAGGTAGAATGACACCTACTGTACTTCAGGAAGATGTGAAGAACCAGGTTACCGTCTTTTGATGAACTTAGGGGTAACAAGCATAAAGTTAAATTCTGATCTTGCTGAGGTGATGGTGACATGCTCCCTGTTTATATTACCTTGGTTGGAGGGAAAAGCATTGAAAAAGTTAAGTAACAAATATACATAATAAAACAAAACGTTTTGTTACAAACTCCCTGGCCCCATGTCCCCCCAGAGGGATGCAGGAAAGAAAATAAATGGTTATTAATTGAAAAAAATCTATTTCTCTCTAGAGAAATAGGGAAGAAGGGAGAAAGGTAAATACAGAAAGAAAGATTTTTTTTAAACTACCAAGTGCAAGCTTGACATATTATCAAGTGGTTTCCTGATTGAGCCTAGGAGAAATGAATGAATGAGCTTTATTCTGTAAGTTAAGAGTGAGTAGAAATATTGGTTTGGATATTTGCAGTAGAAAAACTTCAAATTGAACTGATTAGGCGGATCTATAAGTGAGCTAACACTATACTAGATGGACATATCTGTGATATAGTAGAGTGGATTTGGGAGTAAGGAAAGACCTGGGTTTTAAACTTCATCTCAGATACTTATTACACTATTTACTAAGTGATTCTTGTTGAAACTTAGGATGGATTCTGAAAAGGGTGGTTTGTAAATACTAAAAGAAGTAGTGATCACCAAGACTAAGTATAGGTTGGCCCAGAAAAGATTATGTCAAATTAATATTATATATACATATATATATACATATATATATATATATGTATATATACTTTTCAACTTAATAGATGAAATGTCATAGAAAAGTACACATGGATTTCATCAATGCTCCTCAAGATGATCCGGTGGTCAAGAAAAGTGTTAATGAATTGAGAACTGGTATCTAATCCTAAAAAATAGTGGTAGTTGACTGGGATATAGTAATATGAAGATGATCTCACAAAATACCTCAATGATCTTATCTTATCTCATCTCTGGGTAATTCAACATCTTTAAAAACAATAGTGCCTAGCAAATAAATGTTAAATGGATGTTGGAATTAAAAATTACTTGGATGATAGCATTATTAACATACTTTTCTAACTTGCATTGGGTATCAGAAAGTTAGGATGAATAGGTACCATTTAAGGTAACATTATTAGGCTATACAAAGAAAAGAAGAGACTAGAACAATAAGTCAAACTCAAAAAGGTAATCTGGAGGAATACCAAGTAACTTTTACTTGAATTAAAAAAAAAAATCAATACATAACTACAGTTTGAGAGACAAATGGCTACATAATATTTGCTATATGAAAAAGGCCTGAGGATGATCGTGGACTGAAAGTTCAATGAATCAAAATGTGATGATGGCCAAAAGAACAATCACCACCTTTTCTAGTGCAAGCTTGACATATTATCAAGTGGTTTCCTGATTGAGCCTAGGAGAAATGAATGAATGAGCTTTATTCTGTAAGTTAAGAGTGAGTAGAAATATTGGTTTGGATATTTGCAGTAGAAAAACTTCAAATTGAACTGATTAGGCGGATCTATAAGTGAGCTAACACTATACTAGATGGACATATCTGTGATATAGTAGAGTGGATTTGGGAGTAAGGAAAGACCTGGGTTTTAAACTTCACCTCAGATACTTATTACACTATTTACTAAGTGATTCTTGTTGAAACTTAGGATGGATTCTGAAAAGGGTGGTTTGTAAATACTAAAAGAAGTGGTGATCACCAAGACTAAGTAAGAGAAGTATAAGCAAAGTGCTTAAAAAAATAAAAAATAAATAAAATAACAATCTCAATGTAATTTTCACTGGCCAAACTGCATTTGAAATATCTTCTTCAACTCAGCTACATTTAAGAAGACATGGAGACACCAGAAGTCAGACCAATATAAAAGGATCAGGTGACATAACAGAGGCATTTCAGTAGAACACCTTGAGGGAAAGGAGAAAGGAATAAATAGTGGTCTTCACTTATTTAAAAGTCTATCATGTGAAAGAAGCATTGAATTTATTTCATCCCAGGCACAAAATTAGGAAAAATGGGTAGAAGTAAAAGCAGATTTTGCAAAACTTACATAGAGGTATTTAGCTATGGAATGGGCTACTTCAGGAGATCTATCTCAAGAAAAGATTTTTTAAGTGGCCAGTTATTGTTGGACTATATATCCTGAGTTCCCAAACCAAGTTTTGATGATTATTACAGAACACTCATACATGAATGGTACCAATACCAATAATCTTTTTCCATCCTTTCATTATCGTGAAGCACTTTAAGAGAGTTATTTCTCGAGGTTTGATTTTCAGCCCCCTATATCTTCTTTCTCAAGAATCCCATTCACTGCTGTTCATTCAACTATCAGCTTTATACCAATGGGTCTAAAATCTATCTCCACTTCTGATCTCTCTTCCAAGTTCTACCCTTATATTTCCAACTACTTCTAGAATGAGAGCCTACTACTTAAAGAGCACTGTGCTAGGTATTGGAAGAGATTCAAAAGTCAAATAAAACATCTAACCAGTAGCCTCAAATAATTTTAATATATTCTTCAAACTGGTACCATGCTAAGCTTTAGGGTGATCCTATCTTACCTTATAAATCTTTTCTCATCTTACTTCTCTCCCCCCCTTCCCCCAAGTGTATCTATTAGCTGACCTGGTTTCCGTTACATAATGTTAAGGTGTCCCAGAATATCAAAGTGCCCAAATGCCAAGCCAGAGAAACAAAGTTTAGTCTTTAGACACGAATGACAGCTCTTTGGCCTCAAGGGCAAATGAACAATAGGTTATAAAGAGAAAAAAAATTGCTCTATGAAACACCCAGTTGCTTTCACCTGACCACCCCTAAGCTATCTCCAGGCCAGAAGATATACTGGCAATATGATATAGAAAAAACATGGAGAGTCAGGAGATAACCTGTTTTCAAAAATCTGGCCTAAGTCACTTCACTTTTTTTTTCCCTATAAAATAAGGATACTACTACTTTGTGGCACCTTCCTCAGAAGATTGGGGGGGAAGGGTTGTAATGAATTTTGAAAAACTCAAACAACTATGGGAATACATCATTTTTGGCAATAGTTCTTAACACTATATGCATTTTGAGGTTAGATAATATTAAAACAAATTCAAATATTAGTGATAACTCATACTACCTCATTCAATATGTTAAGGAAAGCGTGTAAAATATGAATTTATAATTGTAATTAAAGCATATAAGATATGCCTTATAATTATAATATGCTTTAATAAAATATATAAAAGTGATTCTTTTTTAATCACCACAGTAAACATATTTTTGGTTAAGGAATACTTTTGGGGCCAAAATATAAGATATTATCCTTATTTTACTCTTTCTGGCCAAAAGCTGCTTTGAAGCTTCCTCTTTCCCCACACATCTCCTACTAGGGGTCACTCTTACTCTTTCAGCTTCAGTATCCTTCACAGATATCCCCCTCCCACCAGAGGCCTTTTTGCCCCTCCTCCTCACTGCCCCCTCCTCTTTATGCCCCCTCCCATCAGAGGCCTTTCTACCCCGCCTCCTCATATAACCCCTCCCACCCGAGTCTTTCTGCCCCTCCTCTTCATATCCCCCTCCCAACTGGTCTTCTGCCCCTCCTCCATACATCCCCTCCCACCACAGGCTTTCCTGCCCCGCCCCCTCCCACCAAAGGTCCTTCTGCTCCTCCCCTTTGTGCGCCCCCACCCAACACCAGAAGCCGTTCTTGCCCTCCTTCCAACACTCCCTCCCCTCACCAGAGGCTTTCCTACCCCTCCCCCCGGAATCTACCCCGCCGAGGGGTCGGCGGCGGCTCCTCCTCCCCCCAGCTGGGCCTCCTCAAGCAGGCCTCGGCATCCCGCTTCCCCCGCCTTCCCCCCTCCGGGGCGGGCAGGCCCGAGGTTCTGGGAGCCCTAGGCCTCAGGCTTTGGAGACCCCCGCCCCGCCCTGGACCCAACAGCCCTCACCTAGCCCTCGGCCTGATCTTCGCTCTTCTCCCCGTCGACGCCGTCTTGGCCGCCGTGGTAGTAGCCGCCAACGCAGCTCTCGCCCTCACCACCTTGGCTGCCGCCGCTGCCCAGCAAGCGGGAGAACGCCCGCCCCGATTCTCCGCCGCGCCACAGAGAGCGAGGGACCACCCGCCCCGAGCTCCCGCCGCAGGCCGGCGACAGGCGCCCGCCCTGAGCTCTCCGCTACAGGCCAGCGAACGAACACGGGCCCGAACTCTTCTCCGCCGCCGCCGCCGCCACTGCTGCCCCCAAAGCCTGCACCCACCGAGCTCCCGCACCGCCGCCGCAACCAGCCGCTCCCACCGCCGCCTCCCCGCGCTCTGAGGGCGCGGCTGTCACTGGCGTCACAATGAGTCCTGCCCCGCCCCTCGCCCGGAGGCGCGAGCAGGAGAGGCTGCGCGGTCCCCATTGGCTGCTCGTCGAAAGCTCCCCCGGGGATTGGCTGGCTCCGTTCCTCCTCTCTGGTTTCTTCCCTCCCTCCTCCTAGGCTCCAGGCGTTTGAGGGGGATTCGGGGCAGCGCTGACTCTCCGCCTCCGGCTTCTCCTGCCAGAAAGCGGGGCCGGGGGGCTGGAATGGAGTTTCTGGACCCTGGAACTTGCCCCCCCACACCCGGCCTGGCCGCCCTTCCCCCATCATCCTGGGTCAGTTACCCTCCCGCTTTCGGAGGGCTAGTAGCTGAGCGCTACAAAGTTGCAGAAGGGGCTGCCCTCCTCACGGACCCTCCGGTCTGAAAAGACCGAGAGAAGTTCAGAAGGTGTTTCTGGCTGACCTTACACCTTGCCTTTAACCCTTCCGGGCCCCAAGCAGTCCCTAAAACTTGACGCTCGGTCTCCGCCGGAATGCGGTCTGTGCACTCTCGGAAACCCGGGCGAGGACGAATCTACGAAAGCGAGAGATCTGCGTTCTCTGTAAGCTCGGGACGGCCGCCGGTCTCCGGGGAGCGCGTCCTGAAGCCCCGGCCTGCCGCAGATGCTTAAATCCGACCGCATTCCGGCCCTCAGCGACTCTTCTTTCTTCGAGCACGATCACATTTCCCCTTGGTGAAACACGGACAGATTGCAGGGAATCCCCCAACTTGGACAGAAAAAAATGTACATCGTTATTTTCACTAACCTTTGAAATTTAGATTTTAATTATGAATTAAACATTTAAATAAAAAAATCTTTGGAAAAAGGATCCCTCACACACACACACACACAAAGTTAAGGCTTTGTAGACCTAATAGTCAAGAAGCCATTAAGCACTTACTATGTGCCAGAGGCCTTGTAAACTCCAGGGATACAAGTTAAAAAAAATAAATAAATCCCTGCCTTCAAGTTGCTGGCAGTCTAAAAAGAGAGAGAACATACAAACAGCTGTGTACAGCAAACCAGATTAGTGATAGTCCGCAGAACGAGGGGGCATTGGGAAGGTTTCTGTGGAAGGTGAGATCTTAGTTGGGATATTAAGGTAAGGAGGACAAGGATAGAGGATGGAGGGAGAGAATTACAGGCAGGAGGGGCAGCCAGCCGGGGATCACAGAATGGGTGCAGGGGAATAAGGTGTAAAAACAAACAGAAAACTATGGGTTCAGAAGAGCTTTAAAAGCCAAATTCAGGATTTTATATTTGATCCAAAAGGCAGCAGCTGTTGGGATTTATTGACTAGGGAGACGACAGAGGGAAGACCTGTGTTTAGGAAGATCACTTTGGCAGTGCTGTAGGGACGAGTTAGGGAGAAACGAGTCAGGAAGACTAGGGCTCCGGCCATGGTCCAAGCCCAGGGTAGGAGCAAGGAGAGAAGACAGATAGAACTTAGTAAGAAGTGGAGGACAACACCTGGGTGTAAGGTGTGTCCAGGGAGGACCAGAGCTGCTGGGGTGAAGGCCGGGTGAGCTCTTTTCGGGGCTGCTCCTCCACTTTGGGCGCCCAGCTTATCCGCGGCTCCAAGGAGCAGCATGCGCAGCGGTCATGCCCCAGTAAACCCATCTCGGCAGACAGGCTAGACCAGGTTGAGGGAAACCAATGGGCCTCAAACCCGTGGGTGAATGTCTACTCCAAGCATGTGAGGACTTCCACCGGCAGAATGGGGGAGGGGAACAATCTGTTCTAGAGGCCATGAGAGCGGCTGTGGGTGCTTAAAGTTAGGCCCGTATTAAAGATGCCGAGGTCCCGGCCATGTCCAGTTATCCTGACTTTTGTCTGGACTGATGGCTCCAGAGGAGTGAGACTGATGACTTTGCGCAACTCAGCCTCCCTTAAATCAGTCACTCAAAAGTCAAGACATCATCCCCATGTAGTTGGTCCTCTTCAGGCCTGGGTGATTGGGAGGACAATACTGGCAACAATAATAGAAAGTTTAGAAGAGAGGAGGGCAGAGGTGGAAAGGGAATCAGTTCAGTTTTAGACTTGTCTGAGTTTAAGATCTCTACAGGACATCCATTCTGAGATGTCTAATGGGCAGTTGGAGTGTGAGATGAGAGGTCAGGAAAGAATTGAGTGCTGGATAAATAGATCCAGGGATCATCTTCATAGCAATGATCATTCAATCTACGAAAGCTGACGAGTCCATCCAATGAAAACGAAGAGAAAGACCAGGACAGAGCCTTTCTGTGGTAAATAAAATAAACCATTGTCCTATACCTGATACTTCAATTATAAATCATATGCCTTTCATGACATCCTAATGCAATAACCATGCTAATCTTTTCGGTGGCTTTCTAACTTTAACATTTATGTTCTGCTAAACTGAATACCATTGAGTACTTTTTTCTACAATGGACCCTGTTATCCACTTTTAGGGGAGATCCTAGAAAGAAGTCATATCTAAGCTTTGTTTTAGAGATGTCTGGACTTATTTTGAGGTGGGGGCAATGAGCTGGAAAGAATGAGAGAAACTTGCCCCTCTTATTTTATTTTTGAGAGGCAATTGGGGTTAAGTGACTTGCCTAGGGTCACACTGCTAGTAAATGTTAAGTGTCTGAGGCCCATTTGAATTCAGGTCCTCCTGACCCCAGGATGGATGCTTTATCCACTACTTGAGACCCTTTTCTTTTAAGGGTCAGGCCTACCTTAGATTAAACTTAGGCCATGTGAATTCAGAGCCAAATTCCCTTTTGGACCACATGTCTTTCGTTATAAATTCCGGAGGACAGACCTCCATTTGATATATTTAAATATTATCTTTTTATTAACAAAAAAGAAGTGCAATCAGAGGTATTTCATTCCATGACTATGAAGGCATTTCATAATGATAATGGCATATTTGGGTCTTGACTTCCACATGACTACTAAAATAATATTACCAAAGATCAGTTCTGACCATATCATTCCCCTGTTCAAAAATCTCTAGTGGCTCCCTCCTGACTCTAAGATCAAATACAAATTCTTCTGTTTGACTTTTAGAGTACTTGATAGTCTGGCCCCATTCAAAAGCTTATTATTTATTACCTTCCCTCACACACTGTATCTTTATGCTAAACTAGCTTGTCTGGTATTTTGTGTACATTATATTCCATCTTTTTCTCCATTCTTTTGCCAGGGCTGAATACTGTCTCGAATACATTCTTCCCACTTTGAGCTTTCACCTCAACTCAATTATCACCTTCTATAACAAGTCTAACCCTATTCCTCCCGTTGCTAGTGCCCTGGGCCTGGAAATCACTTTGATGTATTTTGTGCTTAACTTTCTTGGTAAAAGTTATTTTCTACAAATAGAATATGGGTTTCTTGAACACAGTATAATTTTGTTTGTCTTTATAATTTCAATGTCTTCCACTGTTCTCAGCACACAGTAAATTCAGTAAATGCTTTTTTTTTCTTTCCTCTCTTCCATCTCCACCCCCACCTCCTGCCCTACAAATACTTCCTTTACCGAGTTGTTGTGAGGCTCAAATGAGATATGAAGTGATTATCAATGCCAGCTGCTTAATAAAAGGTTATTCCCTTCCCCTTTCCTCTGGTAAATTCTTATTGGATTGAATTGTTGATCTGAATTGAATTCAAGATGATCAAAGGAAAACTTTTTTTTTTTTTTTTTACTAGTCAAAAGAAGTGTGTTGTTTTAAAAATAATTCTGGGAGGAGACAGGAAGTCTATAAACAACATCCTGGGTGCCACAGACACTTTTACCTGATATGAATAGGCGTGCCCAATCAGAAACCACTAAACTTCCACAGTTGTTGAATTATTCTTGGAGAAATGTTTTTCTGCATGTAGATTCCCTGCCAGAAGGCCTCTCACCTAGACTTTTGCAATATTCCCAATTTGGTCTTGTACCTTCAACCTTTTCCCTGTACCAATCTAAAGCTGCCAAAGTGTTTTTCTTAAAGTGCAGGTCTGATCATGTTACCCATCACCTATATCCTCAATAAACTTTCTCCTTATCCCCAAGATTAAACTCCTCTGTAGGATAGGTAAATCTCTTCACAGCCTGGCCCCTTTCTACCTTTTAGTCTTCCTACATATTATTCTAAGTACAAACTCAGTGGCAAAATCACTCTGGCTTACTCAACTCACAAAGAATCCTCTCTGTCTCCTTCTCCATGCTGGGGTGCTGGCTGCCCCCCAGCCTGGAACTCCCTCTCTCCTCCCTTCCTGCTCAAGCACCACCTTCTACCTCAGTGATTCTTAAACTTTTCCACAGTGGTAGAGATCCTCCAAAATTATTGTTTAATATCTATTAACATTAAGTTTACTTTTTTAAATTGAAAACCAAGTCTTTCCTGATTTCAAGCTCCCTCCCTCCCCAAATGACTTTCTGTGCATTTTCATAAGTGTATACAGATATATTATTGTACTGTATATGGGTACAATATTGTATACATGTATATGCCACATATATGTATATATTATGGAATTTTAATTAAATTTTTATTAAAACATTCATACATAAGTCATACCTGTATATAACACCAATAGTAAGAATACATATCATTTATGTCTATAAATATATTTCATGTTACATAAATTATGTAAACATTTATGCTAATATATAATATTAACTAATATAGCTAATATATGCTAATATATCATATCAATTAAAATGCAGACTCCTCGAGGGTAAGATCAATTTTGACTTTGTATCTCCATTGCTATTTGGCTCCTATGGTACCCGGCACATAATAGGTGTTGTTTGATCAAAATACTCCAGGAAATGTTGGTTTGGGGAGAAATCATTAACTTTGGAACTATACCTTAGCACACTTATGGAGACCTGTAGCCTTGAATATTTAATTATGCCTTGCTGGACATGCTAGGAATCCTGAATAGGACTTAATAGAACCAACATGTGTGACATTTATTTTTTTTTTCCAAACCTTCCCATTTTCCTCTCCAAAAAGCTGGGGCGGGGGGGGGGGGGGGAAGCAAGAAAAACAAAACCCTTGTAACAAATTTACATAGTTAAGCAGAACAAGTTCCCATCCATGTGGCATTTCTAATGAATAATATAATCCTTCTAGGACTAATGCCACAATTTTACCCCATTTGTGTTAGTGTTTGAGAGAAGGCTAAACTTTTCTATAGACTTGCACTTTGGGGTTTCAGAAGGTGGAACGATAGAGAGCCATTATTAGTATGCCTCTTGGCTAAATCCTGGCTAAAGGAAGCCTACCATTTAGCTACGACTTCAGAAGTGCTCTGACTCAGTGTTCTAAGATGTGTGTACCTGTCTGTCTAAAGAGAAAAATTTGGAACACTGGGTTTTGCAAAGATGAATGTTGAAAACCATTGTTGCATGTATGTGGAAAGATACAATGCTATAAATTAGAAAAAATATCTCTAGGAATATGATATTTAGGGTTCAAAACAAAAGCCATTTTTCTAGGATATCACTCTTAAGTGAGGAAGTGGGGATAGCCCTCAGCTAATAATTGCAAGCTTAGTTCCTTTCCATCAAATGCTAGTCCTATAAAAGACTATCATAAGCAATTACAAATCAACCCACTTATCCAAATAAAACAAGAAACAGAAATTGGAGAAATGCTACAGATTAGATTGTACCGAAGAATACACAAGAGCAAATTAGTTCTTCATCTGGGAGCCAAATGAGACTTCAGCTTAAACCAAGAGGGAGGAAGAATGATCCCCTCTGGAGAGATCCATTCTCAGCAGCATCTACTATCCCAGAGGTTAAGGAATATGATGAGGCTCCGCTCCCACATGTGTTTGTGACTCCAATCTGCCCTTCAGAAGTCTGTAGGGAGCCACTCTGCAGCTCCTGTCATACGTGTCTACAAAGGGTCCCTCGGAGATCACTGCATGAAATGGACGCCTTATATTCAGAACTCTTTAATTAAGAGTCCCTTCTCCCTCTGAGAATACAGCCCAGGACTTTCCCTCTTTAAACCTATTTAGCCCAGGTCAGATGACACAGAGTTTGAGATTATTGTCAAGAACTTCAGCAAGGTTTCCTGAGAAATCTTGGTGTTCTGGAAACCAACAAGAGCAAAGATTGATTAAAAGAAATTTATATCAAGTAGTTGAGGGCTTGGGCAAGTTGACAAGTCAATGAACTAAAAATATTGCAGAAGTAGACATGATTACACATCTCAAGAAAACTGTACCAATGTATATGTGTCTAATTTGTACTTTGGCTATAACTACATTTGTTGGTATGTGCTGATTGAAATGTCATTATGGAATGATGTTTGTTTTTTTATTTTCTCTATTTTTAATGATTTCTTGTTTTTTGCTTATGAACCATGGCAGGACCAATTAAACTGTGAATACCACAATATATTGCATGCCTAGTGTGTAACTGCTATATCTCTTTTTATAATGTACATAAGAATATGTTTGTTAAGATTTTTGAAGACTACAGAGGTTTTCTTCCCTTGTTTGCTAGAAAATGTGCTAAGGGAAAGTTCTAAATTCTTTAAATAAAGGCCCTTATTGTCTTTTCACCAAAACAGCATGTGTGAAGGCCATTTCCAAGGTCCCCATCAAGGAGGGGTCCAGTTATGTAGAGATAAAGTGAATTACATTAGAATATTAGAGTATCTACTGTTTCCTTACTTACCTATGCAATTATGACTTATGCACTTTTTATTTATATTCCTAAACTGCCGATAGAGTTTTCTCATTTCCCCAAATTAAAATTTCATAAATGTTATTCCATTTAGATAATCACTGTACTATAAGCTCTGGGAACTATAAAACTGAAACATTACTAAATGATGGTCAGAGTTACAACCTTTTCTTCCAACATTCTTCCAACATTCGTCATTATTTTTTCCGGTCATCTTAGCCAATCTGACAGGCATGTAGGAGTATCTCACGATTGTCTTTATTTGCATTTCTCTGATCAATAATGATTTGGAGCACCTTTTCATATGACTAGAATTAGTTTCAATTTCTTCATCTGAAAATTGTCAGTTCATATCCTTTGACCATTTATCAACTGGAGAATGGCTTGAATTCTTGTAAATTTGAGTTAATTCTTCAAATATTTTAGAAATGAGGCCTTTATCAGAAACTTTGAATATGAAAATGCTTTCTCAGTTTATTGCTTCCTTTCTAATCTTGTCTTCATTAGTTTTGTTTGTACAAAAACTTTTTAACTTAATATAATCAAAATTATCTGTTTTGTGATTAATAATGATCTCTAGTTCTTCTCTGGTTACAAATTCTTTCCTCCTCCACATATCTGAGAGATAAAGTATCCTATGTTCTTCTAATAATATCATTCTTTATGTGTAGATCATGAACCCATTTCAACCTTATCTTGCTATATGGTGTTAGGTGTGGATCAGTTACTAGTGTCTGCCGTACTAGTTTCCAAATTTCCCAGCAGTTTTTGTCAAATAGTGAGTTCTTAGTCCAAAAGCTGGGGCCTTTAAGTTTGTCAAACACTTAGGTATGATAGTCATTGACTGTTTTGTCCTATGAACCTAACCTATTCCACTGATCAACTACTCTATTTCTTAGCCAGTACCAAATGGTTTTGATAACCGCAGCTTTAGTTTTAGATCTGGTAGGCCACCTTTATATTCTTTTTTTTTTTTTTTCATTAATTCCCTTAAAATTCTCGACCAAATTCCTTTTATAACGTAGACATGGTACTGATACATAAACCAGGTAGGATGAAAACAGAGAAAGAAAATAATAGACCAATTTCCCCAGTGAATATTGATGCAAAAATCTTAAATAAAATATTAGCAAAGAGATTACAGAAAGTCAACCCCAGAATAATACACCATCACCAAGTAGGATTTGTGCTAGGAATGCGGGGCTGGTTCAATATTAGGAAAACTAATAGCATAATTGCCAATATCTATAAACAAACTAACAAAAAAAATTATCTCAATAGATGCAGAAAAAGCGTTTAATAAAATCCAACATCCATTCCTATTAAAAACACTAGAAAGTATAGGAGTAAATTGACTTTTTCTTAAAATAGTAGCATCTATTTAAAACCATCAGCAAGCATTATATGTAATGGTGATAAACTAGAACCATTCCCAATAAGATTAGGGATTCTCCTTTGTGGCTGTTTGAATCTTTGTAATTTAGAAGATTTTTTTATTTTACTTCAGAGTTGTTGAGGTGTATATTATTGACTGTCATGTTTTTAAATCACAAAATATGTTTGATTTGTTTTTCCCTTCTGTTAGAAACTAGTCTGTTCTTAATTTGTAACTTTAATGAAAGCTTTGCATTCTGAAAATAGCTCACAATACTTTGGAAGCCTCTTGAAACATCTTGTGCCAAACATGATACTTGGTTGATGAGATAGAGATCTCCATGTCAGACAGCAATCCAAGCAGATGATTGATATAACTAATAAATATTGTTTCTAACATGCCTGATTCTCTGAACACAGCTTAATAATTCAGTTTATTTGCCTCAACAGTTTGATAGTAGGGCTCAAATTGCTTTCCAATAGAAACTGGTACTTGGTACAGATTATTTGTCACTGAACTCTCATGGATCCAGTTACCCAAAGTGAGAGAGACTAATTTTAAAAAATCTCCATGAAGACAGGAAAAGACAATGACAAATGTTGGAGGGGATGTGGGAAAACTGGTTCACTAATATATTGTTGGTGAAGTTGTGAACTGATTCATTCTGGAGAGCAATTTGGCACTATATACAAAGGGCTATCAAACTGTACATATATGAATGTTATAGAATATTATTGTTCTAAGAACCAGCAGGATGATGTCAGAGAGGTCTGGAGAGACTTAAATGAACTAATGCTAAGTGAAATGAGCAAAACCAGGAGATACGTAGCAACAAGAAGATTATACAACAATCAATTCTGATGGATGTGGCTCTTTTCAACAGGGAGGTGACTCAAGTCAGTTCCAATGGTTTTGTGATGGAGAGAGCCTTCTGTACCCTAAGAGAGAACTAGGGGACTGAGTGTGGATCCCAATATAGCATTTTTACTTTTTTAAAATTTATTTTACAAAGGAAGTATTTTTACTTTAGTTGATGAAATCTGGTACTGTCCTGTAGATTATTATGAAATTTTTTATTATAGTTTTTTATTTACAAGATATATGCACAGGTAATTTTTCAGCACTGACAATTGCAAAACCTTTTATTCCAAATTTTCCCTTCCTCCCCTCCACCCCTTCCCCCCAATGGCAGGTAGACCAATACATGTTAAATATGTTAAAGTATATGTTATATACAATATATGTATATATATATCCATACAGTTATTTTGCTGCACAAGAAGAATCAAATTTTGAAATAATGTACACTTAACCTGTGAAGGAAATAAAAAATGTAGGCAGACAAAAATAGAGGGATTGGGAATTCTATGTAGTGGTTCACATTCATTTCCCATAGTTCTTTTGCTGAGTGCAGCTGGTTTTCTTCATTATTGAACAAATTGAACTGATTTGGTTTATCTCATTGTTGAAGAGAATCATGTCCATCAGAACTGATTGGATCATATAGTATTGTTGTTGCTGTGTATAATGATCTCCTGGTTCTGCTCATTTCATCAGCATCATTTCATGTAAGTCTCTCCAGGCCTTTCTGAAATCATCCTGCTGGTCAATTCTTACAGCACAATAATATTCCATAACATTCATATACCACAATTTATTCAGCCATTCTCCAATTGCTGGGCATTCACTCAGTTTCCAGTTTCTGGCCACTACAAAGAGGGCAGGCAAATACATTTTTCCCTTCTTTAAGATCTCTTTGGGATATAAGCCCAATAGGAACACTGCTAGATCAAAGGGTATGCACAGTTTGATAACTTTTTGAGCATAGTTCCAAATTGCTCTCCAGAATGCATTTTCCCTTTTTTTGTTGTTTGCTTGCATTTTATTTTCTTTCTCATTTTTTCCCTTTTAATCTGATTTTTCTTGTGCAGCAAGATAATTGTCGAAATATGTATAGAAGAATTACACATGTTTAACATATATTGGATTACTTGCTGTCCAGGAGAAGGGGTGAGGAAAGGGAGGGAGAAAAACATGTGGAACACAAGGTTTTGAATGTTGAAATCTATCTATGCAACATGTGTTTTAAAAATGAAAAGCTTTAACAAAAATCTTTTTGAAGTTACAAACTATAATTAATAAAATAATCATTCATAATTCTAGAGGATGAATGGTAAAAATATACTATCCATTACAAAAAGTTGATGGATTTAGGGTGCAGGATGAGAAATATTTTTATATACCACTGGGAAAATTTGTTTTACTTGATTATGGATATTTGTTATAAGAAATGTGCTTCTTTCTTTTTTTCTCCCCAGTAGGATAAGGATAAGAAAAAGAAAAAATAAATAAATTTCTGTTCATTTAAAAAATAAAGACTATGTGAATAGTGCCCCCAAAAAATCTCCATGAAGAGGAAATTGTCTGTATTTGCTAGAATTTGCTTAGGTTTATCTCAGTTTTGCAAATATGTGTGTGTTGTGTTTTTAATAATAACAGATCAATATTCAGATAGATGGAGTTTGAGTTGCCCTAAGGGACTTCAGCTCTTGGCTCTTAATAGGCCTGGAGTTTAGTCTTAGAGAAGCCTGACCTCTAAAGAACAATCGGGTTCTTTCTCACATTTCCTGGCTCTGTATTCTCCACCCTGAAGTTCCCAAGAAACCACCTAAAGCTTAAACTTGGCTTATGCCCAAAGTATCCCCAAATGGGGATGGGAAGTTACTCAAAGTATGATGTAGATAAGGTAGATGGCACCTATTTATTTGCTCATAGAAGTGAAATGCTTAAAACATAAACCTCAGAAGCACACTTTGACAAAGATTTGAAACAAGATGAAGTAATCAAAATTGCTGCTGCTTCTCCCAAGGGTTGATGCTTAAAACATGGAACATTTAGTGGGACCATCAAATAGTCATCTATCAACTATCAAATAGACCTCTCGCATCACCTTGACTCTACATTATCAGAATAATTCCCTTAGAGTTTGTGTCTTCTGTCTGGCTGGGCCGGGCCACTGTTCCAGACGGGTATCTCTAGGGGTACAGAAAGTACTGATTAAGGGACCCAGGTCTGGAGATAGCTTCCCAGGCTGGAAACATCCATCTCAGTGTTGGTTCCTAAGGCCAGGAAAAGAAACACAAAGCAGCTGAGGCAGCCAGGACCTTGAGAGTGAGTCTGAGCCAACACACGAACTTGTTGCCATGTGAGAACAGCTGCTATTACCCAAAGGGAGAGGCTCCTCCTTTGCCCCTAAGAAATCCTAGAATGAGGTGAGAAATAGAGAATACTGTCTAATGAGTGGGTCAGTTCTTTCTAGTTCAGGGACCAATTTTCCCCTTCCTGAGCTAATGAGCTTATGATCCTATGTTTTACTGCATGAACTCACTGAAACACAGAGACATATGTGTGATTATATGTATATTGTGGTATATCCTGTGTATTTATACATGTACACACTGTGAATTTATACACACACACATATATATATATATATACACTGTGTACATATATACATATGGGTATGAATGGATGGATAAAGATATGTATAGAGTATATGTGTGTATTTTCAAATTGTAGATTTCTTCCTTCCCCAGTAAGAAAATGAATAGATATTCTCTGAATATTCCTTCCTTTAGCAAAATCAGCTTATAGACAAAATCTAAACCTTAATCATTGCTAATTACACATGATTGTAAGTTTGGTACTATGGCCATTTTGCTTCAGTACAAGAAATAATAGTGAATTTTTATGATCTGTTGAGAAAAGGGAGCCCAGTCTAGGACTGTGTGTTTCTAGGTTAAAGGTAAAGAGCAGCTCTGCTCCACTTTCCCTTTGTAGCTCTGAATTCTTCAGCCTTCCATCTCAAGTTACAAGAAGCAGCACAAGTAGCTCCCTTAATTTTTTAAAATCCTTTTTCCATCCAGTATGTAAGCTTGAGTTAAGGTAGCAGGGGTTCTAAGGTTTTGTGGATCCTAGTGAAAAGGCACTCCAGCTTCATTCATGGATATTCATTATGTTTCTGGGAAATGGAGCTTTATGATTAAATGAAGTTCTTCTGCTTGTGTCAATTTTTTTCCTAAAAAGGGACACCACAAATGCATCTTTAGCTTATATAGTATTACTCTTTTGAAAAGAAAATGAATTCTGAGGTTCTACAACATAAGACATAAGAAGGCATGAAAAAATTAATAAAAGAGAGGAATCTCAATTTCATGATTTTAAAAACTCAGTGTAAAATCAACAGAGAAATTTAAAACCTCAAAGCAAATACTGACACTTAAATATATATATATATGTATACATATATATTAATAAAAGTGATATATAAAGTAAGTTATTGACAAGAAGAAAGTCTCCTGATGCACTTAGAGCAGCACTTTTTGTAATGGTAAAGAATTGTAAACAAAATTGATGCTTATCCATTGGGGAATAGCTAAATAAATTGTAGTACATAAATGTAATGGAATAGATTACAGAGAAACATGGAAAAATCTATATGAACTGATATAAAAGCCAAGAAAATGTTATACACAATGATAACAGCAATGTAAACGGCATTTCTTTTATTTTTATTACAGCTTTTTATTTATAAAACATATGCATAGTTAATTTTTCAACATTGACCCTTGCAAAACGTTATAACTTTTCCCCTCCTTCCCCCCCCCCCAGATGGCAGGTAGTCCAATGCATGCTAAATATGTTAAAGTATGTGTTAAATCCAATATATGTATACATATTTATATAGTTATCTTTCTGTACAAGAAAAATCAGATCTAGAAAGAAAAAAACCTGAGAAGAAAAACAAAAATGCAAGCAAAAAACAATAGAAAGTGTGAAAATGCTATGTTGTGGTTCACACTCAGTTCCCACAGTTCTCTCTCTGGGTGTAGCTGATTCTCTTCATTACTGAACAATTGGAACTGGTTTGAATCATCTCATTGTCCATTAGAACTGATCACCATATACTCTTGTTGTTGCTGTGTATAATGATCTCCTGGTCCTGCTCAGCATCAGTTCATGTCAGTCTCTCCAAACCTCTCTGTATTCATCCTGATGGTCATTTCTTATAGAACAATAAAATTCAATAACATTCATATAACACAATTTATTCAGCCATTCTCCTATTTGGGCATCCCTTCAGTTTCCAGTTTCTGGCCATTACAAAGAGGACTGCCACAAGCATTCTTGCACATACAGGTCCCTTTCCCTTCTTTAAGATCTCTTTGGGACATAAGCCCAGTAGAAACACTGCTAGGTCAAAGGGTA